>NC_059443.1:15505044-15710044 GCF_905237065.1 Salmo salar
CCTCACATCCCCAAATATACACATTCCCCCTCACATCCCCAAATATACACATTCCCCTCACATGACCATTATGCGCATGAAGCACGGTGTGTCATTTCACTTTTGTGTATAGTCAATCATAATTGATCACAGAGGTACGTAATGATTATATACATACAAATTGGGCCAAGTTAAAACCTAGGCAACATCGCTTTTTGATGTCTATAATCCTTTATGACCGACC
Source organism: Salmo salar (assembly GCF_905237065.1). Taxonomy (NCBI): domain Eukaryota; kingdom Metazoa; phylum Chordata; class Actinopteri; order Salmoniformes; family Salmonidae; genus Salmo; species Salmo salar. Next base: position 15,505,268 of record NC_059443.1, read on the forward strand.
GTATGTACCTCTGTGATTAATTATGATGCGCAAAGTGAATAGAATTTGTTCCACACCTACCATGCGTCATGTGCATGTGAGGTGAAATGTGTATATTTGGGGATGTGAACACTCAGTTTGTTTGACCTGACGAAGATCCGGTTCGGATCGAAACGTTGTCAATAAAGCTGTGAATTGGGAGGTTGATTCAATAATATCTGCCATTTAGCAGACGCTTTTATCCAAAGCAACTTATAGTCATTTTATATGTGGTGTTATGCTCTACCTACTGAGTCATACAGGACTACACTAGTGTACCATGCTCTACCTACTGAGCCATACAGGACTACACTAGTGTACCATGCTCTACCTACTGAGTCATACAGGACTACACTAGTGTACCATGCTCTACCTACTGAGCCATACAGGACTACACTAGTGTACCATGCTCTACCTACTGAGCCATACAGGACTACACTAGTGTTCCATGCTCTACCTACTGAGCCATACAGGACTACACTAGTGTACCATGCTCTACCTACTGTGCCATACAGGACTACACTAGTGTTCCATGCTCTACCTACTGAGCCATACAGAACTACACTAGTGTACCATGCTCTACCTACTGAGCCATACAGGACTACACTAGTGTACCATGCTCTACCTACTGAGCCATACAGGACTACACTAGTGTTCCATGCTCTACCTACTGAGTCATACAGGACTACACTAGTATACCATCCTCTACCTACTGAGTCATACGGGACTACACTAGTGTTCCATGCTCTACCTACTGAGCCATACAGGACTACACTAGTGTACCATGCTCTACCTACTGAGCCATACAGGACTACACTAGTGTTCCATGCTCTATCTACTGAGCCATACAGGACTACACTAGTGTACCATGCTCTACCTACTGAGCCATACAGGACTACACTAGTGTTCCATGCTCTACCTACTGAGCCATACAGGACTACACTAGTGTGCCATGCTCTACCTACTGAGCCATACAGGACTACACTAGTATACCATGCTCTACCTACTGAGCCATACAGGACTACACTAGTGTACCATGCTCTACCTACTGAGCCATACAGGACTACACTAGTGTACCATGCTCTACCTACTGAGTCATACAGGACTACACTAGTGTACCATGCTCTACCTACTGAGTCATACAGGACTACACTAGTGTACCATGCTCTACCTACTGAGTCATACAGGACTACACTAGTGTACCATGCTCTACCTACTGAGTCATACAGGACTACACTAGTGTACCATGCTCTACCTACTGAGCCATACAGGACTACACTAGTGTACCATGCTCTACCTTCTGAGTCATGCAAGACTACACTAGTGTACCATGCTCTACCTACTGAGTCATACAAGACTACACTAGTGTACCATGTTCTACCTACTGAGTCATACAAGACTACACTAGTGTACCATGCTCTACCTACTGAGCCATACAGGACTACACTAGTGTACCATGCTCTACCTACTGAGCCATACAGGACTACACTAGTGTACCATGCTCTACCTACTGAGTCATACAGGACTACACTAGTGTACCATGCTCTACCTACTGAGCCATACAGGACTATACTAGTGTACCATGCTCTACCTACTGAGCCATACAGGACTATACTAGTGTTCCATGCTCTACCTACTGAGCCATACAGGACTACACTAGTGTACCATGCTCTACCTACTGTGCCATACAGGACTACACTAGTGTTCCATGCTCTACCTACTGAGCCATACAGAACTACACTAGTGTACCATGCTCTACCTACTGAGCCATACAGGACTACACTAGTGTACCATGCTCTACCTACTGAGCCATACAGGACTACACTAGTGTTCCATGCTCTACCTACTGAGTCATACAGGACTACACTAGTATACCATCCTCTACCTACTGAGTCATACGGGACTACACTAGTGTTCCATGCTCTACCTACTGAGCCATACAGGACTACACTAGTGTACCATGCTCTACCTACTGAGCCATACAGGACTACACTAGTGTTCCATGCTCTATCTACTGAGCCATACAGGACTACACTAGTGTACCATGCTCTACCTACTGAGCCATACAGGACTACACTAGTGTTCCATGCTCTACCTACTGAGCCATACAGGACTACACTAGTGTGCCATGCTCTACCTACTGAGCCATACAGGACTACACTAGTGTACCATGCTCTACCTTCTGAGTCATGCAAGACTACACTAGTGTACCATGCTCTACCTACTGAGTCATACAAGACTACACTAGTGTACCATGTTCTACCTACTGAGTCATACAAGACTACACTAGTGTACCATGCTCTACCTACTGAGCCATACAGGACTACACTAGTGTACCATGCTCTACCTACTGAGCCATACAGGACTACACTAGTGTACCATGCTCTACCTACTGAGCCATACAGGACTACACTAGTGTACCATGCTCTACCTACTGTGCCATACAGGACTACACTAGTGTTCCATGCTCTACCTACTGAGCCATACAGAACTACACTAGTGTACCATGCTCTACCTACTGAGCCATACAGGACTACACTAGTGTACCATGCTCTACCTACTGAGCCATACGGGACTACACTAGTGTTCCATGCTCTACCTACTGAGTCATACAGGACTACACTAGTATACCATCCTCTACCTACTGAGTCATACGGGACTACAGTAGTGTTCCATGCTCTACCTACTGAGCCATACAGGACTACACTAGTGTACCATGCTCTACCTACTGAGCCATACAGGACTACACTAGTGTTCCATGCTCTATCTACTGAGCCATACAGGACTACACTAGTGTACCATGCTCTACCTACTGAGCCATACAGGACTACACTAGTGTTCCATGCTCTACCTACTGAGCCATACAGGACTACACTAGTGTGCCATGCTCTACCTACTGAGCCATACAGGACTACACTAGTATACCATGCTCTACCTACTGAGCCATACAGGACTACACTAGTGTACCATGCTCTACCTACTGAGTCATACAGGACTACACTAGTGTACCATGCTCTACCTACTGAGTCATACAGGACTACACTAGTGTACCATGCTCTACCTACTGAGTCATACAGGACTACACTAGTGTACCATGCTCTACCTACTGAGTCATACAGGACTACACTAGTGTACCATGCTCTACCTACTGAGCCATACAGGACTACACTAGTGTACCATGCTCTACCTTCTGAGTCATGCAAGACTACACTAGTGTACCATGCTCTACCTACTGAGTCATACAAGACTACACTAGTGTACCATGTTCTACCTACTGAGTCATACAAGACTACACTAGTGTACCATGCTCTACCTACTGAGCCATACAGGACTACACTAGTGTACCATGCTCTACCTACTGAGTCATACAGGACTACACTAGTGTACCATGCTCTACCTACTGAGCCATACAGGACTACACTAGTGTACCATGCTCTACCTTCTGAGTCATGCAAGACTACACTAGTGTACCATGCTCTACCTACTGAGTCATACAAGACTACACTAGTGTACCATGCTCTACCTACTGAGTCATACAAGACTACACTAGTGTACCATGCTCTACCTACTGAGCCATACAGGACTACACTAGTGTACCATGCTCTACCTACTGAGTCATACAGGACTACACTAGTGTACCATGCTCTACCTACTGAGTCATACAGGACTACACTAGTGTACCATGCTCTACCTACAGGGCCATACAGGACTACACTAGTGTACCATGCTCTACCTACTGAGCCATACAGGACTACAGTAGTGTACCATGCTCTACCTACTGAGCCATACAGGACTACACTAGTGTACCATGCTCTTGTAATGCAGGATTTGGGTGGGCTTACTATGTGAAGAATGCCTCATTGATTTTCATTGTGTAGGCTCTGCTCGTGTCCACCTGGTGGATCTAGATGGACACACTGCTCTGCACTGGGCAGCTCTGGGGGGGAACGCTGAAGTCTGCCAGGTCTGTCTTTTCACCTTTATACACTTTTATTATCCCTGAACACTTCTTCATTTGTCTTCATTACCTTTCCTTATAGACTGTGTTAAGGGTGTGTTGTTATGGTCATTGAGCTGGTTGGCTGGTACTGTAACCTCAGTGTGATGGTCATGGTAGTTGCTGATGGAGAATGGGATCAGTCCTAACGTCCAGGACCAGGCAGGCAGGACTCCTCTCCAGTGTGCTGCTTATGGAGGGTACATCACCTGTATGGCTGTACTACTCATGGAGAACAACGCCGACCCTAATATACAGGACAAAGAGGTACACACACACACACACACACACACACACACACACACACACACACACACACACACACACACACACACACACACACAAACAAACAAACAGCACACACAGACATACAGTACACACACACACACACAAACAGACACACACACAGTACACACACACACACACACGCAAACAGACACACACACAGACATACAGTACACACACACACACACACACAAACAGACACAAATACAGACATACAGTACACACACACACACACACACACACACACACACACACACACACACACACACACACACACACACACACACACACACACACACACACACACACACACAGACATACAGTACACACCTGGACCTGCAGGGAGACATCAGACAGACAGACAGACAGACAGACAGACAGACAGACAGACAGACAGACAGACAGACAGACAGACAGGACAGCTCTCCACTGGTCCTGTCTTACCGTGTGTGTCTGCAGGGCAGGACAGCTCTCCACTGGTCCTGTCTTACCATGTGTGTCTGCAGGGCAGGACAGCTCTCCACTGGTCCTGTCCTACCGTGTGTGTCTGCAGGGCAGGACAGCTCTCCACTGGTCCTGTCCTACCGTGTGTGTCTGCAGGGCAGGACAGCTCTCCACTGGTCCTGTCCTACCGTGTGTGTCTGCAGGGCAGGACAGCTCTCCACTGGTCCTGTCCTACCGTGTGTGTCTGCAGGGCAGGACAGCTCTCCACTGGTCCTGTCCTACCGTGTGTGTCTGCAGGGCAGGACAGCTCTCCACTGGTCCTGTCCTACCGTGTGTGTCTTCAGGGCAGGACAGCTCTCCACTGGTCCTGTCTTACCGTGTGTGTCTGCAGGGCAGGACAGCTCTCCACTGGTCGTGTAACAATGGCTATCTGGATGCTGTGAAGCTGCTGCTGAACTCTAATGCCTTCCCCAACCACATGGAACACAACGAGGAGAGGTGAGGAGGAGGTGGATGATGAGGAAGTGCCTCGTCTATAGTTTGGAAGGACATCAGCTCCTACAACAGTAGCAAGTATCGATTTAGATTCAAAAAGTAGCTGTTGGTATTGTCTTGCTAAGGCAATTTAGTTTTCGTGCTGTCTCTCTACCTAGTGGCCTACTTAATTGTATTTTTACTTGTATTTTCCTACTGGCACTGACTTTGCTGATAACTACAGGTAACTGGCAAGATAAAGGAAACCCCATCACATAGTGTCTTAATAGGGCATTGGGCACCACGAGCCAGAACCGCTTCAATGCACCTTGGCATAGATTCTCCAAGTATCTGAAACTCTTGGAGGGATGCGACACCATTCTTCCACCAGAAATTCCATCATTTCGTGTTTTGTTGGTGGTGGTGGAAAAGGCTGTCTCAGGCTCCGCTCCAGAATCAACTGGGTTGAGATCTGGTGACTGAGACGGACATGACATGTGGTTTACATCTTTTCATGCTCCTCAAACCATTCAGTAACCACTCGTGTCCTGTGGATGGAGGCATAGACATGGCAGCCAAAATAATGTCCTGCACAGCATTTTCATACATGACCCTAAGCATGATGGGATGTTAATTGCTTAATTAACTCAGGAACTACACCTGTGTGGAAGCACCTGTTTTCAATATACTTTATATCCCTCATTTCCTCAAGTGTTTCCTTTATTTTGGCAGTTACCTGTACTTTATGAGGGAAAATGTACTTGCTACGATAGTGATGTTGTCTCACCTAGCTATGTTAAGATGAATGCACTAATGTCACTCTGCATAAGAGCGTCTACTAAATGACTGAAATATCAATGTAAAAAGATATGTAGTAATTTTCCGAAACAATTTTGTGAATCTATTCTCTGTGTTTTTCACAAAGCAAGTTCATTAGGTTAAAGATGCACTATTCTGAAATCACTGCGCCATTTCCTGGTTACTAAAATTCTAATTCTAATATCAGTTTATGTGACAAAACAAGCAAGTATATTGTAGAGAATCATTGTAGCATCTAAACCGCTGTGAAATATATGTTCCATAACCAATAATGTTGTATTTTCAGCTGTTTGAACCTGGTGTACAGAAGCAAAAAACTTAACAACAGGAAGCGTGTGTGTGTGTGTGTGTGTGTGTGTGTGTGTGTGTGTGTGTGTGTGTGTAGGTACACCCCCCTGGACTACGCTCTCCTAGGGGAACACAGTGAGGTGACTCAGTACATGTTGGAGCATGGAGCTCTGTCTATAGCAGCCATCCAGGACATCGCTGCTGCTTCCATCCAGGCCCTGTATAAAGGATACACCGTCCGCAAGGCCTTCACCGAGAGGAAACAACTACTGATGAGACACGAACAGCTACGCAAGGACGCAGCCAAGTACCATACACACAGACACACACATGTACACACATAGAAACAAGCATTGTGATCCATCCCCTGTCTGCTCAGTACTCTCTGTCAACAAATCTATCATAGTCAACCAGATCATGCCATACACACACACACACACACACACACACACACACACACACACAGACAGACAGACAGACAGACAGACAGACAGACAGACAGACAGACAGACAGACAGACAGACAGACAGACAGACAGACAGACAGACAGACAGACAGACAGACAGACAGACAGACAGACAGACAGACAGACAGACAGACACACACACACATTCTCTTTCTATCTATTTTCTCTCTCTCTCTCTTTCTCTCTCCTCTCCCTTTCTCTCCATCTCTCCCTGTGTTATTCCCCCAACCCATATAGAAACAGTCACACTCTCTCCATATCCATCTTTCCACCTGTCATCACAACACACACATACATCTTCTCCCTGTCTCCCTCTCTCTCTCTCTCTCTCCTCTCTCTCTCTCTCTCTCTCTCTCTCTCTCCCTGTCTCCCTCTCTCCCTGTCTCCCTCTCTCTCTCTCTCTCCTCTCTCTCCCTCTCTCTCCTCTCTCTCCCTCTCTGTCTCTCTCTCTCTCTCTCTCTCTCTCTCTCTCTCTCTCTCTCTCTCTCTCTCTCTCTCTCCCTCTCTTTCTCTCTCTCTCTCCCTCTCTCCCTCTCTCTCTCTCTCTCTCTCTCTCTCTCTCTCTCTCTCTCTCTCTCTCTCTCTCTCTCTCTCTCTCTCTCTCTCTCTCTCTCTCTCTCTCTCTCTCTCTCTCTCTCTCTCTCTCTCTCTTTCTCTCTCTCTCTCTCTCTCTCTCTCTCTCTCTCTCTCTCTCTCTCTCTCTCTCTCTCTCTCTCTCTCTCTCTCTCTCTCTCTCTCTCTCTCTCTCTCTCTCTCTCTCTCTCTCTCTCTCTCTCTTGCTCACACATCCCTCTCTTATAATTCTACACTGTTTGTATAAACAGCCTGTAAGGGTCTCTGTGTGCTTGGGACTCCTATTAGACTTGGATTACTGAAAGGATTCTCCTGTTGTTCTTTGTAACGTCGGGACTAGTTTGTGATGTTAGAGTCAGGGCTGGTCCAGCGGTAGGGTTTAGATAAGGCTTTGAGATAAGGTTGTTACTAGGGTTAGGGTGTATGTGTGTGAGACGTGTGTAAGATGTGTCATGATGTCACTCAGGAAACGCGAGGAGGAGCAGCGGAGACGGGAGGCGGAGCAGCAAATCTCATTGGCCAGAACAGAGAAACAGAGGATGTTATTGGCCCGCGCTGAACAGGAGCAGCTGTCATTGGCTGAGACTATGAAGGAACTGTCAGTGTATGAGAGAGAGGCAGGGGGCGGGGCTAATACAGCCTCCAAAGCAGAACAGATCAATAGCAAAGAGGAGACACGGAAACATAGAGGTACGGACATACACACACACACAGGAGGCTGCTGAGAGGAGGACGTATCAAACATGTGTTTGATGAATTTGATACCATTCCATTTATTCTGTTCCAGCCATTACTATGAGCCCATTCTCCCCAATTAACATGACACCAAACTAGTTTTCATTGGGAAGGCAGATATGTGAATCCAACTCATTACTGTTCCTTTGAGACGGGCGCTCCTCCCTCACTGCTTTTGTCCGTTCACGTCACGGGTCATAGACCGGTGCCCCGCGGCTCGGCTTAATCAGATCCGCTCAATGAATAACAGGTGAAATTATGAATGCCATCTTCATTATCTCCTACCATGTTGCACAAGTTGACTGCAGGTATTTACTTAAAAAGTAGCTAGAAATATTCAAATGTATTAAAAAACTTAAAAGAAGTAGTTTAAACAGTATTGACGGTATTGAAAAACCATCCCGTGGCTATTTCCAAAACCCTGGCCTATGGTATATACGGTACACCGCCCAAACCTAACACACACACACACACACACACGTATATACACACACACACACACACACACACACACACACACACACACACACACACACACACGTATACACACACACACACACACACACACACACACGTATACACACACACACACACACACACACACACACACACACACACACACACACACACACACACACACACACACACACTCACCCACTCTGTCAATCTCTTACTTCCCTCTCTTTCTCAGCACATAGAAGCAGACCCTTCAGGAGAGGGAAGGAGGCACAGCCAGCCAAAGACCCTGACCCCGTGGTGACCCCTCACCCCTCAGTGACCTCTGACCCCATGCCCCCTGCCCAGGGGTCTAGGGTCAGGGAGCGTCTCTCTCCTGCAGGCTGCAGCCGACCCCCCAGCCCAAAACACAGACCCCCCACCACACCCAGGACCAAGAGACTCACCTCTGCAAACACACACACTCCCTCCAACACACACACTCCCTCCAACACACACACTCCCTCCAACACACACACTCCTTCCAAAACACACACTCCTTCCAACACACACACTCCTTCCAACACACACACTCCTTCCAACACACACACTCCTTCCAACACACACACTCCTTCCAAAACACACACTCCTTCCAACACACACACTCCCTCCAACACACACACTCCTTCCAACACACACACTCCTTCCAAAACACACACTCCCTCCAACACACACACTCCTTCCAACACACACACTCCTTCCAAAACACACACTCCTTCCAAAACACACACTCCCTCCAACACACACACTCCTTCCAAAACACACACTCCCTCCAACACACACACTCCTTCCAACACACACACTCCTTCCAAAACACACACTCCCTCCAACACACACACTCCTTCCAAAACACACACTCCTTCCAAAACACACACTACCTCCAACACACACACTCCCTCCAACACACACACTCCCTCCAACACACACACTCCCTCCAACACACACACTCCTTCCAAAACACACACTCCCTCCAACACACACACTCCTTCCAAAACACACACTCCTTCCAAAACACACACTACCTCCAACACACACACTCCTTCCAAAACACACACTCCTTCCCACACACACACTCCATCCAACACACACACATCTACTCGCCCCACCATGGATCAAGAAGCCCCCAGCACCAGGGAACGCACCCCTAGAAGCAAGAGAGATACACACACCAACACACCCAACCCCAGACACAGAACACGCCCTGCCACAGACCATACCACCTCCTCCAGCAAGAACCACACTAAAGCCTCCACACAGTCACACCGCCCCAGCAGCAAGCCCAGGGAGGGGGACAGAGACCAGGCTGCCTGCACTATCCAACGAGCCTGGAGGAGGTAAGGTTGAAGCCTGCTTTTCATTCTTCCCATTCCCTCTCCAAGCTGAGCCAGTACTGGGGGTACTGCCATGGAATAGAGCCTGTGGCCCCTTTACCAAAGCAGAGGGGCTCAGGTAGTTTCTCTCTGGACCGATACCAAGGTTGGCTCTGAGATGGCTTCCCAAACAGCCTGGAGGAAGTGTGTGTATGGTTGAAAGGGGGGAGGGGTATACTGTGCTCCACAGTAGCGTTCTCTCATACCATGAGAGTGTGGCAGTGCCATGTGGTGCCCACATGTCTTCCCTCCACACACACACACACCAACTTACACACAACGTCTCCCCCTCTCGCTCTCTGTGGTCTGGCTGCCTGCCCTCCTACCATCAACACCTCCATGACGGGGGAGAGAGGGGGAGACAGGGGGAGACAGGGGTATAATCTGGAGCCCTCTCAGTGTTTTAACGAGAGGCTAAAAGTTCAGGCGTGCCATTCTAATAGCTACCAGCAGCCTCTCATTCAGGATCTACTACCCCACATTGGAAAGCCCTCTGTTCCCAGCCACCAGTAGATGTGTGTGCGTGCAGATGCGTGCACTGATTTAATTGTAGTATACAAGTAATAAGCTTTTTCTACTAAGCTCTTGAAGTATGCCATGGCCGGGTTCAGTTCCCCGAGAGGAAGTGTTATGTATTGATGCTGAAGAGTAGCGGACCCAGAATTGATCCTTGTGGAACCCCTGAGGTTGGACACTGAATTATTATTTCTCACCCCTCTTAAAGCAGCTTTTCCAGGGATGCCTGTAACGTTTTTCAGTGAACTGAATAATGTCCAAATGTCATGTGCTGTGTAATATACAAACCGAATAGGTTGGACAAATGAAGGCCTCTCTAATGTACCGTGTTCTGGGTGTGTTTGTGTGTAGGTTCCATGTGCGAGGCAGATTGAGGGAGGCTTTTGGTGCTGGGAAAGGAGTGGAGCCACCTGAGGTCGCCTCCCTCCTGATCCAGCTGCTCTGGGATAGGGCGGCTTTCCCTGGTCACACCCCTATTAGGACCAAGCCTGAGGCCAGAGTTCCACCCACCAAGACAGCAGCCAAGAGCTCAGTGCTGCAAAGCATCTATGGTAAAGCCTGGCGTTCTGTCCAGAATGTTTGATTCTGCCTTTAATTTGTTTCAACTCTGAACTGTTAACATTTACAAATAAACCAATTCTTAACAGCGCCTAGTCGCCTACTGTGAATGGGTGCATTACTGCCGAGCTGCAGCTTCAAACTCCAACATGGAATTAGTATAGGGAGGTGTATAGTCCGCTGAAGATATTAATATCTGTATAGAATTAGTATAGGGAGGTGTACAGTCCGCTGAAGATATTAATATCTGTATAGAATTAGTATAGGGAGGTGTACAGTCCGCTGAAGATATTAATATCTGTATAGAATTAGTATAGGGAGGTGTACAGTCCGCTGAAGATATTAATATCTGTATAGAATTAGTATAGGGAGGTGTACAGTCCGCTGAAGATATTAATATCTGTATAGAATTAGTATAGGGAGGTGTACAGTCCGCTGAAGATATTAGCAGACCTCCATCTAAGAAATGTACAGTTTCGCGATGAAGGAAAACGTTTGTTTCCTGAGGTGATGGTATGACGCTGTTTGGTTTGGAATGTGATGTTATGTTAAAACAGAATCAGAGTAGCATCAATGCAGAGCAATAACTATTTACCTTATGATGTTAATATACACATGCAATCACACTCTCAGCTGTGAATACATAGTTGTATAATCATATAGAGATGTGTGTGCGTTGTGTGTTGTAATAACTTCTGGTATGGGTCCGGCCCGTAGACACACCTGACCTTCATCACACATGACCAGGTGATGATGGGAGAATGGGCAGACACCTACTAGTGCCAACACACACAGGCATACACACCGTCACACACACACAAACATACACACCGATACAGCCAGATAGACCCCCTACCTTTTCTGGCCTGACGTGGTAGCCCGCCCCCTTTCACACATACACACACTGACTGTCCTGTCGACTGTCCTGTCGACTGCTGCTGTGAAAAGTTCAGAGCTGTCAGGGGGAATGTCAGACAACTGCGTGGAGCTGTCTGCTGAACACACACACACACACTCATGAAACCCATAGTCTCTCTGTCAGACATACAAACCAGTCAACCACATTCACCTGTGTGTGTACAGAGGAATCGCAGAACGTTGGTGTTTTCCCTATTTCTTTTGTTCAGTTTCAATCTTCTTACAGGTTGACATTTCCAAGTCGTTACTTCATTCCTTTCACCATGCAGTGTTTGGTGGTACAGGTGTAGTGTTGACAAAAACTGTTATCACTTGCAGGCCCCAGCGGGATTTGAACTCGCGACCCCTGGTTTACGAGACCAGTGCTCTAACCACTGAGCTATGGAGCCTTGCTTTTTACAGTTCAACCAGGAGGAGAAAAGGATTTAAATGATACTCCCTTTTGAGAACGAAGACAGCCACACACCCAACCTGACAGGCAGGTTACCAGTCAGACTCCTAAAACAAAGGACTCTCCCTGATCTCACTTATACAGCTTACCTCAGTTTAGCAGTTACAGTTAGATGCACGAATGAAACCTAAATGAGATGGATTGCAAATGCCCTATTTTACCTTGGTCTTTCCAGAAGGACTGTGTGTGTAGCGATTCACCATAGCAGCCCTGGCCAATTTGTATATTTCAGACTAACAATGTTGCTATTTTTTTGTCTTGCAGTAGGCTCTCCAGATGTTTCTGTGTATAATGACTGTATGTGTGTGTGTGTGTGTGTGTGTGTGTGTGTGTGTGTGTGTGTGTGTTGATATATGTATGGAGATGATGTGTGTTTATTGTCTTGTAGGAGGTTCTGTGGCCCGAAGGGGGCGCTCTCTCGGGGGTTCTCAGTCTCAGATACTGCTGGACCTGTCACTACGCACACACAGCCAGCGTGAGTACTATCTCACACACACACACACACACACACACACACACACATCACTGGATCACTAGTCACTTTAATAATGCCACTTTAATAATCTTTACATATCTTGCATCACTCATCTCATATGTACACTACTGTTCAGAAGTTTGGGGTCATTTAGAAATGTCCTTCTTTTTGAAAGAAAAGCTCAGCTTCATTAAATAGTATCCGCAAAACACCAGTCTCAACGTCAACAGTGAAGAGGTGACTCCGGGATGCTGGCCTTCTAGGCAGAGTTGCAAAGAAAAAGCCATATCTCAGACTGGCCAATAAAAAGAAAAGATTAAGATGGGCAAAAGAACACAGACACTGAACTCTGCCTAGCAGGCCAGCATCCCGGAGTCGCCTCTTCACTGTTGACGTTGAGATTGGTGTTTTGCAGGTACTATTTAATGAAGCTGCCAGTTGAGGACTTGTGAGGCGTTTGTTTCTCAAACTAGACACTCTAATGTACTTGTCCTCTTGCTCAGTTGTGTACTGGGGCCTCCCACTCCTCTTTCCTTTCTGGTTAGAGCCAGTTTGCGCTGTTCTGTAAAGGGAGTAGTACACAGCGCTGTACCAGATCTTCAGTGTATTGGCAATTTCTCACATGGAATAGCCTTCATTTCTCAGAACAAGAATAGACTGATGAGTTTCAGAAGAAAGTTCTTTGTTTCTGGCCATTTTGAGCCTGTAATCAAACCCACAAATGCTGATGCTCCAGATACTCAGCAAGTCTAAAGGCCAGTTGTATTGCTTCTTTAATCAGGACAACAGTTTTCAGCTGTGCTAACATAATTGCAAAAGGGTTTTCTAATGATCAATTAGCCTTTTAAAACAATCAACTTGGATTAGCTAACACAACGTGCCATTGGAACACAGGAGTTATGGTTGCTGATAATGGGCCTCTGTACACCTATGTAGATATTCCATAACAAATCAGCACTTTCCAGCTACAATAGTCAATTACAACATTAACAATGTCTACACTGTATTTCTGATAAATTTGATGTTATTTTAATGGACCAAAAAATAGCATTTCTTTCAAAAACAAGGACATTTCTAAGTGACCCCAAACTTTTGAACGGTAGTGTGTATATATTGTGTTTTATACCATCTATTGCATCTTGCCTATGCCGCTGTGTCATTGCTCATCCATATATTTATATGTACATATTCTTATTCCGTTCCTTTACTTAGATTTGTGTGTAGCAGGTAGTTGTTGTGGAATTGTTAGATTACATGTTAGTTATTGCTGCACTGTCGTAACTAGAAACACAAGCATTTCTCTACACTCGCATTAACATCTGCTAACCATGTGTATGTGACCAATAAAATGTGATTTGATTATGGGAATAGAGTGATGTGGATGAACTGTACAAAATCAGTTTCCTCTGTTCGCATGTTATTTCTGTATGTGTTTTTGCAGTGAGCAGTGTGGAGTGTGTGCACCTGTGTGATGCAGTGGGGCAGGCCAGCCAGTACTCCTACCACCTCAGACCCCACAGCGCTGGACAGGGCCGGGGGAAACACTGATGACCACACACACACCCTGCATGTGTCCTTCATGGCTCAGTTGGTAGAGCATGGTGCTTCTGATGCTTGGGTACTGGGTTTGATTCCCAGGACCAGCCATATGTAAAATGTACAGTGGGGGAAAAAAGTATTTGATCCCCTGCTGATTTTGTACGTTTGCCCACTTACAAAGAAATGATCAGTCTATAATTTTAATAGTAGGTTTATTTGAACAGTGAGAGACAGAATAACAACAACAAAAATCCAGAAAAACGCATGTCAAAAATGTTATAAAACGATTTCCATTTTAATGAGGGAAATAAGTATTTGACCCCTCTGCAAAACATGACTTAGTACTTGGTGGCAAAACCCTTGTTGGAAATCACAGAGGTCAGACGTTTCTTGTAGTTGGCCAACAGGTTTGCACACATCTCAGGAGGGATTTTGTCCCACTCCTCTTTGCAGATCTTCTCCAAGTCATTAAGGTTTCGAGGCTGACGTTTGGCAACTTGAACCTTCAGCTCCCTCCACAGATTTTCTATGGGATTAAGGTCTGGAGACAGGCTAGGCCACTCCAGGACCTTAATGTGCTTCTTCTTGAGCCACTCCTTTGTTGCCTTGGCCGTGTGTTTTGGGTCATTGTCATGCTGGAATACCCATCCACGACCCATTTTCAATTCCCTGGCTGAGGGAGGGAGGTTCTCACACGATTTGACAGTACATGGCCCTGTCAAATGATGCGGTGAAGTTGTCCTGTCCCCTTAGCAGAAAAATACCCCCAAAGCATAATGTTTCCACCTCCATGTTTGACGGTGGAGATGGTGTTCTTGGGGTCATAGGCAGCATTCCTCCTCCTCCAAACACGGCGAGTTGAGTTGATGCCAGAGCTCCATTTTGGTCTCATCTAAACACAACACTTTCACCAGTTGTCCTCTGAATCATTCAGATGTTCATTGGCAAACTTCAGATGGGCATGTATATGTATTCTTGAGCAGGGGGACCTTGCGGGTGCTGCAGGATTTCAGTCCTTCACGGCGTAGTGCGTTACCAATTGTTTTCTTGGTGACAATGGTCCCAGCTGCCTTGAGATCATTGACAAGATCCTCCCGTGTAGTTCTGGGCTGATTCCTCACCGTTCTCATGATCATTGCAACTCCACGAGGTGAGATCTTGCATGGAGCCCCAGGCTGAGGGAGATTGACAGTTCTTTTGTGTTTCTTCCATTTGCGAATAATCGCACAAACTGTTGTCACCTTCTCACCAAGCTGCTTGGCGATGGTCTTGTAGCCCATTCCAGCCTTGTGTAGGTCTACAATCTTGTACCTGACATCCTTGGAGAGCTCTTTGGTCTTTGCCATGATGGAGAGTTTGGAATTTGATTGATTGATTGCTTCTGTGGACAGGTGTCTTTTACACAGGTAACAAGCTGCGGTTAGGAGCACTCCCTTTAAGAGTGTGCTCCTAATCTCAGCTCGTTACCTGTATAAAAGACACCTGGGAGCCAGAAATATTTCTGATTGAGAGGGGGTCAAATACTTATTTCCCTCATTAAAATGCAAATCAATTTATAACATTTTTGACATGCGTTTTTCTGGATATATCTCACTGTTCAAATAAACCTACCATTAAAATTATAGACTGATCCTTTCTTTGTCAGTGGGCAAACGTACAAAATCAGCAGGGGATCAAATACACTGCTCAAAAAAATAAAGGGAACACTTAAACAACACAATGTAATTCCAAGTCAATCACACTTCTGTGAAATCAAACTGTCCACTTAGGAAGCAACACTGATTGACAATACATTTCACATGCTGTTGTGAAAATGGAATAGACAACAGGTGGAAATTATAGGCAATTAGCAAGACACCCCCAATAAAGGAGTGGTTCTGCAGGTGGGGACCACAGACCACTTCTCAGTTCCTATGCTTCCTGACTGATGTTTTGGTCACTTTTGAATGCTGGCGGTGCTTTCACTCTAGTGGTAGCATGAGACAGAGTCTACAACCCACACAAGTGGCTCAGGTAGTGCAGCTCATCCAGGATGGCACATCAATGCGAGCTGTGGCAAGAAGGTTTGCTGTGTCTGTCAGCGTAGTGTCCAGAGCATGGAGGCGCTACCAGGAGACAGGCCAGTACATCAGGAGACGTGGAGGAGGCCGTAGGAGGGCAACAACCCAGCAGCAGGAACACTACCTCCGCCTTTGTACAAGGAGGAGCAGGAGAAGCACTGCCAGAGCCCTGCAAAATGACCTCCAGCAGGCCACAAATGTGCATGTGTCTGCTCAAACGGTCAGAAACAGACTCCATGAGGGTGGTATGAGGACCCGACGTCCACAGGTGGGGGTTGTGCTTACAGCCCAACACCATGCAGGACGTTTGGCATTTGCCAGAGAACACCAAGATTGGCAAATTCGCCACTGGCGCCCTGTGCTCTTCACAGATGAAAGCAGGTTCACACTAAACAAGTGACAGATGTGACAGAGTCTGGAGATGCCGTGGAGAACGTTCTGCTGCCTGCAACATCCTCCAGCATGACCGGTTTGGCGGTGGGTCAGTCATGGTGTGGGGTGGCATTTCTTTGGGGGGCCACACAGTCCTCCATGTGCTCGCCAGAGGTAGCCTGACTGCCATTATGTACCGAGATGAGATCCTCAGACCCCTTGTGAGACCATATGCTGGTGCGGTTGGCCCTGGGTTCCTCCTAATGCAAGACAATGCTAGACCTCATGTGGCTGGAGTGTGTCAGCAGTTCCTGCAAGAGGAAGGCATTGATGCTATGGACTGGCCCGCCCGTTCCCCAGACCTGAATCCAATTGAGCACATCTGGGACATCATGTCTCGCTCCATCCACCAACGCCACGTTTCACCACAGACTGTCCAGGAGTTGGCGGATGCTTTAGTCCAGGTCTGGGAGGAGATCCCTCAGGAGACCATCCGCCACCTCATCAGGAGCATGCCCAGGCATTGTAGGGAGGTCATACAGGCACGTGGAGGCCACACACACTACTGAGCCTCATTTTGACTTGTTTTAAGGACATTACATCAAAGTTGGATCAGCCTGTAGTGTGGTTTTCCACTTTAATTTTGAGTGTGACTCCAAATCCAGACCTCCAAGGGTTGATAAATTGGATTTCCATTGATTATTTTTGTGTGATTTTGTTGTCAGCACATTCAACTATGTAAAGAAAAAAGTATTTAATAAGATTATTTCTTTCATTCAGATCTAGGATGTGTTGTTTAAGGGTTCCCTTTATTTTTTTGAGCAGTATACTTTTTTCCCCCACTGTATGCATGCGTGACTGAGTTGCTTTAGATAAAAGCATCTGTTAAATGGCATAAAAACATATGTGTGTTGCCTTGAAATTACTTATCAAACTCCACATGGAGTTATTGGCCACATTGTAAACAGAGCATCTATATACTGACAAGAGCGGGGCCCCAATGGTGTGACTACATGAATATGTTTCTGCAGAGGAGGTGGGAACTCTTGAGCCAATGAGGGCAGATTTGCACGTGAACAACTCTGATATAACTGACTTCTCAGAGATGCCATGTGTGTCCACTTATCAGTACACTTGTAATAACCTAAATATTACAAAATGTATAATAGGTCAAATAAGCCTCACTCATTGACCACCATATAAAAAATCCCCAGTCTGTGTCATGCTGTATTTTTGGGCAGAGTAATCACTCTTGCATTTCCTCTCAGATTGTACTCTCTTTCTGTGCTCAGTATTAACCATGGAGTTCTTGGCCTGATTGTTTATACTACTGGACACAGGAAGAGAGGACAAAGTTATGAGACGTCACAGTCATGACCTCACAGGGCGGAGTTAAGTCAACCGACATGGTATGTGTGCAAGATAATTTCAACCATACAGAAAATGAACACACACACAGTTAACCTTTCCTCCCATGTGGGGAATGAGGCAGTCTGTCAACAGCCGGTCATACAGCCAGCCCACCTGCAGACGCTGACACACACGCCTGCTTGCAGACACACACTCTTCCCGTCAGCCATAACACTTGTACTAGGTTGTAGTCAACTCTACCTCAGTATCTACCTGAGCAGGTTCCCACAGGCATGCATGCCCCTCCCACTTTCCCCCTCAGCCATAATAGTAGGTACACAGATGTACACAAGGTCATTTAGGTCCAGAGGGTACAGGTGTACCTGTGCTTTCTCTGTAGAAGGACTCTGTGGAGGGGGGTATATTTATGCATTTTATACACACTCCGTTACTCTTTAATTGTATATTATACATCACTTCCTGCCTTAGAGATAGTTGACTTAAAAAGTTAGCCAGATGTTTGTGGCACCTCATCAAGGGGAACTGTCACTTTAAAGATAGAAACTGTGTTTCAGTGTCGATGCTGTTCACTCTGATGCACTACTGTTGAAACAATCAGATGTCAAGGCTTTACATTTATGAATGAATACCAGCCTCAATGTTAATGTCCATGTTGTTTTTCTACCTTTTTAGAAAACTTCTCAAATAAATACATTGATAAGTTTCACTGACTCAAGCTTTATTTTCTCTTTTTGTAATAAAAGCAGTAATCAGTTGAGAAATCCTTTAATTCAATCCTGGTCTTGGAGATGCAGTGTGTGCAGGCATTAGTTCCAACCCAGCACTGATTCAGGCGATCAGTATGTTAGTGCTGCACTGTAACTAAAGCTTGCACATCATTTTATCTCTCCAGGACTAGTGGTGGCCACAATATTTAGCAATATGAAGACAGTTGGTTTTGGGCCAGGAATAAAAGCTGAATGAGGAGGACAGAGAGACCGATGGGGAAGACAGGATGTCTGAGGTTAGACCAGGGGTGTCAAACTCATTCCACGGACGACTGAGTGTCTGCAGGTTTTACTTTTTTCCTTTCAATTAAGACAATCAGGTGAGGGGAGTTCCTGACTCGTTAGTGAACTTAATTCATCCATCAAGTACAAGGGTGGAGCGAAAGCCCGCAGACACTCGTACCTCAGTGGAATAAGTTTGACATATGGGTTAGACAGTGGACAGAGAACAGTAAGACGGGCAGAAGGGTCTGTGGTTGGTTTGGGGCCTAGGTCAGTAGATGTCTCGGAGCCCCAGGTTTCCCCGGTGAGTCGCCATGGTTACGCTGTAGCAGTACAGGAGGTCAGTCATCCACTGCTCCTTGGACTCACCTCGACAGTACCTCTGGAACACACACGCCATCATTAGAACCTCAGAGAACACACACCTCACACTGACCTTTTTATTCTAACATACTACAGTGAGGTCCTGTATAATGTGTTGTAGAGTTGCGTTAGCCAGCATGTGGTTGAGTAGTTGACTGTGTGTTTACCATGAGGTCCTGTATAATGTATTGTAGAGTTGCATTAGCCAGCATGTGGTTGAGTAGTTGACTGTGTGTTTACCGTGAGGTCCTGTATAATGTGTTGTAGTAGAGTTGCGTTAGCCAGCATGTGGTTGAGTAGTTGACTGTGTGTTTACCGTGAGGTCCTGTATAATGTATTGTAGAGTTGCGTTAGCCAGCATGTGGTTGAGTAGTTGACTGTGTGTTTACCGTGAGGTCCTGTATAATGTGTTGTAGTAGAGTTGCGTTAGCCAGCATGTGGTTGAGTAGTTGACTGTGTGTTTACCGTGAGGTCCTGTATAATGTGTTGTAGTAGAGTTGCGTTAGCCAGCATGTGGTTGAGTAGTTGACTGTGTGTTTACCGTGAGGTCCTGTATAATGTGTTGTAGAGTTGCATTAGCCAGCATGTGGTTGAGTAGTTGACTGTGTGTTTACCGTGAGGTCCTGTATAATGTATTGTAGAGTTGCGTTAGCCAACTTGTGGTTGAGTAGTTGACTGTGTGTTTACCGTGAGGTCCTGTATAATGTGTTGTAGGAGTTGCATTAGCCAGCATGTGGTTGAGTAGGTTGACTGTGTGTGTTTACCGTGAGGTCCTGTATAATGTGTTGTAGTAGAGTTGCGTTAGCCAGCATGTGGTTGAGTAGTTGACTGTGTGTGTTTACCGTGAGGTCCTGTATAATGTGTTGTAGTAGAGTTGCGTTAGCCAGCATGTGGTTGCGTAGCGCTGTGTGCTGCAGCAGCAGGGACAGTATCTGGGCCAGCTGAGGCAGCTCCTCCTCACACAGGTCCCTAACTCGCAAAGACTGCAGAACCAACCGCAACAGCCGGGGAATGCTGCTCAGCGCTGCCACACACGCGCCCCACACTGCCTCCCTGCAGGGAGAGAGAGAGAAAGGTTGGACACAATCTATACACACACACTCACGCTCCCCACACCGCCTCCCTACAGGGAAGGAAAAAGGTTACACACACAGAGACAACATGACTGCACAGAGAGGTCACACACAGGCTACCTCTTGTGGTTGTTCTCTGAGGCGGTGTCCTGCTGTAGTGTCAGTAGCAGAGACAGTAGGCTGAGGCAGCAGCGGGACAGGAACCTCAGCAGAGGTTCACTGGGGAGGAAGGACAGGTCCAACAGTCTGGCCACTGCTCTCAACAACCCTGCTGCCATACTGTCTGGTACCACAGCCAGACCAGTCTGGGAGGGAGAGACACAGTTACACACACACACACGCACAGAGATGAGTACACACAAGTACACCATCTCACCAGGTTCTTGCAGATGCCGTTCTGCAGCACGTCGAAGCACTGTGAACGAGACCCCAGCGTCTCCAAGCAGTGGCACACTTCCTGTGGGCGGGACATACAGACAGTGGTTAAGATCACTTCCTGCTGTTTTAAAGGTCATATTTCACAACATTAATATCATTCATATCGGAGTGTCTCCCGAGTGGGGCAGCGGTCTAAGGTGCTGCAGCTCAGTAGGCTGGACACATGACATTTTTAACAATGCTTTTTTCTAATAAAACTAGTTCATTGCATCCGCGGTGGAGCCCAGTTTCATAATATTACCATATATCCTAGCTGCCTGCCGTAGTTTTGAAGTGATCATGAAAAAACAGGCCTTATTTTAGGGCATTTTTCACCCTGCCAGCTCCTATTAGTTCTATTGAACACTGTGGCACTAACTCCCCTTCCAAACGTTCTAATCCCAGTTTATTGTACTGTCACAATGTCTGCTTTGCTATTGTTGGCAATGGAGACCTGTGCACCTTGTTCATAGTTCAAATGTAAACAACTAAAAATTACTCATGGACCTCTGAGGTCGTCCCATTGTTTACTACAGGGAAATATAGGTATGTCTGTCTATTTTGCCAAATATCGCAGAATGTGTATATTTAGATATTTTTTTTAAAATTGGACACCATTTTAAATCATGAGAATCTCCTCTTTCTAATTATGTAAGGCTGGGCAGTGTCTCTCGTTGTCATTAAATGCTATCCCCGAAATACCTTTTGCCCTTGGAACGCCGAGCTCCCCACATTGTTTTCCTATGGAGAAGCACGCTGGTATATTTCGCCAAATATCTCACAATGTGTATATTTTGATTTTTTTTCAATTTGGACACCATTTTAATCATGAGAATCTCCTCTCTCAAATTACGTAATGCTGGGCAGTGTATCTCCTTGTCATCAAACGCTAGACCAATAATAGAAGTTGCCATTTTTTCCTACTTCCTCATTATGCTGACATAAGCACACTTGGCACCGTCGAGTTGCGGATGTTAACTTTCAACACAAGTTGTTATTTTTCAGTTTCGTCCTAAGAACAGATTTTAGTGGTAAAATAAAAAGGGATACATTTTTAGTGCCATTTAGGCGAAATGGAATTCTAAGCATCACTCCAGTCAAAACAGTCTCTGCGAATGTTCCATTCCATTCATTTGCTATGGGCTCGCGCAAGTGTTCCAGCTTAGCCAACGTTCTTGTGCCATTTTCAGCTTTTCAGAATATTGACTCGTTCTATTGTCCAGCCTAATCTCAGTACAAGAGGCGTCACAACAGTCCCTGGTTCGAATCCAGGCTGTATCACATCCGGACGTGATTGGGAGTCCCATACGGCAGCGCACAATTGTCCCAGCATCGTCTGGGTTTGGCCGGTGTAGGCCGTCATTGTAAATAAGAATTTGTTCTTAACTGACTTGCCTAGTTAACAAAAAAAAAATATAGGTCTGCTTGATTAAACATTTTAAATTAAATTAAATGTAATGTAACCAATATGTTACACATCCACCAGATACCTCTCCTCTCCTCCACATCCACCAGATACCTCTCCTCTCCTCCCCATCCACCAGATACCTCTCCTCTCCTCCCCATCCACCAGATACCTCTCCTCTCCTCCCCATCCACCAGATACCTCTCCTCTCCTCCACATCCACCAGATACCTCTCCTCTCCTCCACATCCACCAGATACCTCTCCTCTCCTCCCCATCCACCAGATACCTCTCCTCCACATCCACCAGATACCTCTCCTCTCCATCCACCAGATACCTCTCCTCTCCTCCCCATCCACCAGATACCTCTCCTCCCCATCCACCAGATACCTCTCCTCCCCATCCACCAGATACCTCTCCTCTCCTCCCCATCCACCAGATACCTCTCCTCTCCTCCACATCCACCAGATACCTCTCCTCTCCTCCACCAGATACCTCTCCTCTCCTCCACACCCACCAGATACCTCTCCTCTCCTCCACACCCACCAGATACCTCTCCTCTCCTCCACACCCACCCAATACCTCTCCTCCACATCCACCAGATACCTCTCCTTCACACCCACCAGATACCTCTCCTCTCCTTCACACCCACCAGATACATCTCCTCTCCTCCACACCCACCAGATACCTCTCCTCTCCTCCCCATCTACCAGATACCTCTCCTCTCCTCCACATCCACCCGATACCTCTCCTCCACATCCACCAGATACCTCTCCTCTCCTCCACATCCACCAGATACCTCTCCTCTCCTCCACATCCACCAGATACCTCTCCTCTCCTCCACATCCACCAGATACCTCTCCTCTCCTCCCCATCCACCATATACCTCTCCTCTCCATCCACCATATACCTCTCCTCTCCTCCACCAGATACCTCTCCTCTCCTCCCCATCCACCAGATACCTCTCCTCTCCTCCCCATCCACCAGATACCTCTCCTCTCCTCCACATCCACCAGATACCTCTCCTCTCCTCCACATCCACCAGATACCTCTCCTCTCCTCCACCAGATACCTCTCCTCTCCTCCACACCCACCAGATACCTCTCCTCTCCTCCACACCCACCAGATACCTCTCCTCTCCTCCACACCCACCAGATACCTCTCCTCTCCTCCACACCCACCAGATACCTCTCCTCTCCTCCACATCCACCAGATACCTCTCCTCTCCTCCACATCCACCAGATACCTCTCCTCTCCTCCACACCCACCAGATACCTCTCCTCTCCTCCACATCCACCAGATACATCTCCTCTCCTCCCCATCCACCATATACCTCTCCTCTCCATCCACCATATACCTCTCCTCTCCTCCACCAGATACCTCTCCTCTCCTCCACATCCACCAGATACCTCTCCTCTCCTCCCCATCCACCAGATACCTCTCCTCTCCTCCACATCCACCAGATACCTCTCCTCTCCTCCACATCCACCAGATACCTCTCCTCTCCTCCACCAGATACCTCTCCTCTCCTCCACACCCACCAGATACCTCTCCTCTCCTCCACACCCACCAGATACCTCTCCTCTCCTCCACACCCACCAGATACCTCTCCTCCACATCCACCAGATACCTCTCCTCTCCTCCACATCCACCAGATACCTCTCCTCTCCTTCACACCCACCAGATACCTCTCCTCTCCTTCACACCCACCAGATACATCTCCTCTCCTCCACACCCACCAGATACCTCTCCTCTCCTCCCCATCTACCAGATACCTCTCCTCCACATCCACCCAATACCTCTCCTCCACATCCACCAGATACCTCTCCTCTCCTCCACATCCACCAGATACCTCTCCTCTCCTCCACATCCACCAGATACCTCTCCTCTCCTCCCCATCCACCATATACCTCTCCTCTCCATCCACCATATACCTCTCCTCTCCTCCACCAGATACCTCTCCTCTCCTCCCCATCCACCAGATACCTCTCCTCTCCTCCACCAGATACCTCTCCTCTCCTCCACCAGATACCTCTCCTCTCCTCCCCATCCACCAGATACCTCTCCTCTCCTCCCCATCCACCAGATACCTCTCCTCTCCATCCACCAGATACCTCTCCTCTCCTCCCCATCCACCAGATACCTCTCCTCACCTCCACATTCACCAGATACCTCTCCTCTCCTCCACATCCACCAGATAGATGCCTCTCCTCTCCTCCACATCCACCAGATAGATGCCTCTCCTCTCCTCCACATCCACCAGATAGATGCCTCTCCTCCACATCCACCAGATAGATACCTCTCCTCTCCTCCACATCCACCAGATAGATACCTCTCCTCTCCTCCACATCCACCAGATAGATACCTCTCCTCTCCTCCACATCCACCAGATAGATACCTCTCCTCTCCTCCCCATCCACCAGATAGATACCTCTCCTCCCCATCCACCAGATAGATACCTCTCCTCCCCATCCACCAGATAGATACCTCTCCTCCCCATCCACCAGATAGATACCTCTCCTCTCCATCCACCAGATAGATACCTCTCCTCTCCATCCACCAGATACCTCTCCTCTCCATCCACCAGATACCTCTCCTCTCCATCCACCAGATACCTCTCCTCTCCTCCACATCCACCAGATACCTCTCCTCCACATCCACCAGATACCTCTCCTCTCCTCCACCAGATACCTCTCCTCTCCTCCACCAGATACCTCTCCTCTCCTCCACATCCACCAGATACCTCTCCTCTCCTCCCCATCCACCAGATACCTCTCCTCCCCATCCACCAGATACCTCTCCTCCCCATCCACCAGATACCTCTCCTCTCCTCCACATCCACCAGATACCTCTCCTCTCCTCCCCATCCACCAGATACCTCTCCTCCCCATCCACCAGATACCTCTCCTCTCCTCCCCATCCACCAGATACCTCTCCTCTCCTCCACATCCACCAGATACCTCTCCTCTCCTCCACCAGATACCTCTCCTCTCCTCCACCAGATACCTCTCCTCCCACCAGATACCTCTCCTCTCCTCCACCAGATACCTCTCCTCTCCTCCACATCCACCAGATACCTCTCCTCTCCTTCACACCCACCAGATACCTCTCCTCTCCTTCACACCCACCAGATACATCTCCTCTCCTCCACACCCACCAGATACCTCTCCTCCCCATCTACCAGATACCTCTCCTCTCCTCCACATCCACCCAATACCTCTCCTCCACATCCACCAGATACCTCTCCTCTCCTCCACATCCACCCAATACCTCTCCTCCACATCCACCAGATACCTCTCCTCTCCTCCACATCCACCAGATACCTCTCCTCTCCTCCACATCCACCAGATACCTCTCCTCTCCTCCCCATCCACCATATACCTCTCCTCTCCATCCACCATATACCTCTCCTCTCCTCCACCAGATACCTCTCCTCTCCTCCCCATCCACCAGATACCTCTCCTCCCCATCCACCAGATACCTCTCCTCTCCATCCACCAGATACCTCTCCTCTCCATCCACCAGATACCTCTCCTCTCCATCCACCAGATACCTCTCCTCTCCATCCACCAGATACCTCTCCTCTCCTCCCCATCCACCAGATACCTCTCCTCTCCTCCCCATCCACCAGATACCTCTCCTCACCTCCACATTCACCAGATACCTCTCCTCACCTCCACATTCACCAGATACCTCTCCTCTCCTCCACATCCACCAGATAGATGCCTCTCCTCTCCTCCACATCCACCAGATAGATGCCTCTCCTCTCCTCCACATCCACCAGATAGATGCCTCTCCTCCACATCCACCAGATAGATGCCTCTCCTCTCCTCCACATCCACCAGATAGATACCTCTCCTCTCCATCCACCAGATAGATACCTCTCCTCTCCTCTCCATCCACCAGATAGATACCTCTCCTCTCCTCTCCATCCACCAGATAGATACCTCTCCTCTCCATCCACCAGATACCTCTCCTCTCCATCCACTCCATCCACCAGATAGATGCCTCTCCTCTCCTCCCCATCCACCCAATACCTCTCCTCCACATCCACCAGATACCTCTCCTCTCCTCCACATCCACCCAATACCTCTCCTCCACATCCACCAGATACCTCTCCTCTCCTCCACATCCACCAGATAGATGCCTCTCCTCTCCTCCACATCCACCAGATAGATGCCTCTCCTCTCCTCCACATCCACCAGATAGATGCCTCTCCTCTCCTCCACATCCACCAGATAGATGCCTCTCCTCTCCTCCACATCCACCAGATAGATGCCTCTCCTCCACATCCACCAGATAGATGCCTCTCCTCTCCTCCACATCCACCAGATAGATGCCTCTCCTCTCCTCCCCATCCACCAGATACCTCTCCTCTCCTCCCCATCCACCAGATACCTCTCCTCTCCTCCACATCCACCAGATACCTCTCCTCACCTCCACATCCACCAGATACCTCTCCTCTCCTCCCCATCCACCAGTTACATGCCTCTCCTCTCCTCCACATCCACCAGATAGATGCCTCTCCTCTCCTCCCCATCCACCAGTTACCTCTCCTCTCCTCCACATCCACCAGATAGATGCCTCTCCTCTCCTCCCCATCCACCAGATACCTCTCCTCTCCTCCCCATCCACCAGTTACCTCTCCTCTCCTCCACATCCACCAGATAGATGCCTCTCCTCTCCTCCACATCCACCAGATAGATGCCTCTCCTCTCCTCCACATCCACCAGATAGATGCCTCTCCTCTCCTCCACATCCACCAGATAGATGCCTCTCCTCCACATCCACCAGATAGATGCCTCTCCTCTCCTCCACATCCACCAGATAGATGCCTCTCCTCTCCTCCACATCCACCAGATAGATACCTCTCCTCTCCTCCACATCCACCAGATAGATACCTCTCCTCTCCTCCACATCCACCAGATAGATACCTCTCCTCTCCTCCACATCCACCAGAGATACCTCTCCTCTCCTCCACATCCACCAGATAGATACCTCTCCTCTCCTCTCCTATCCATCCACCAGATAGATACCTCTCCTCTCCTCTCCTATCCATCCACCAGATAGATACCTCTCCTCTCCTCTCCATCCACCAGATACCTCTCCTCTCCATCCACCAGATACCTCTCCTCTCCTCTCCATCCACCAGATACCTCTCCTCTCCATCCACCAGATACCTCTCCTCCCCATCCACCAGATACCTCTCCTCTCCTCCCCATCCACCAGATACCTCTCCTCTCCTCCACATCCACCAGATACCTCTCCTCACCTCCACATCCACCAGATACCTCTCCTCTCCTCCCCATCCACCAGTTACCTCTCCTCTCCTCCACATCCACCAGATAGATGCCTCTCCTCCACATCCACCAGATAGATATCTCTCCTCTCCTCCACATCCACCAGATAGATACCTCTCCTCTCCTCCACATCCACCAGATAGATACCTCTCCTCTCCTCCCCATCCACCAGATAGATACCTCTCCTCTCCTCTCCATCCACCAGATAGATACCTCTCCTCTCCTCCACATCCACCAGATAGATACCTCTCCTCTCCTCCACATCCACCAGATAGATACCTCTCCTCTCCTCTCCATCCACCAGATAGATGCCTCTCCTCTCCTCCACATCCACCAGATAGATGCCTCTCCTCTCCTCCCCATCCACCAGATAGATGCCTCTCCTCTCCTCCCCATCCACCAGATAGATGCCTCTCCTCTCCTCCCCATCCACCAGATAGATGCCTCTCCTCTCCTCCCCATCCACCAGATAGATGCCTCTCCTCTCCTCCCCATCCACCAGATAGATGCCTCTCCTCTCCTCCCCATCCACCAGATACCTCTCCTCTCCATCCACCAGATACCTCTCCTCTCCATCCACCAGATACCTCTCCTCTCCATCCACCAGATACCTCTCCTCCCCATCCACCAGATACCTCTCCTCTCCTCCCCATCCACCAGATACCTCTCCTCACCTCCACATCCACCAGATACCTCTCCTCTCCTCCCCATCCACCAGTTACCTCTCCTCTCCTCCACATCCACCAGATAGATGCCTCTCCTCTCCTCCACATCCACCAGATAGATGCCTCTCCTCCACATCCACCAGATAGATGCCTCTCCTCTCCTCCACATCCACCAGATAGATGCCTCTCCTCTCCTCCACATCCACCAGATAGATACCTCTCCTCTCCTCTCCTCTCCATCCACCAGATAGATACCTCTCCTCTCCTCTCCTCTCCATCCACCAGATAGATACCTCTCCTCTCCTCTCCTCCACATCCACCAGATAGATGCCTCTCCTCTCCTCCCCATCCACCAGATAGATGCCTCTCCTCTCCTCCACATCCACCAGATAGATGCCTCTCCTCTCCTCCCCATCCACCAGATAGATGCCTCTCCTCTCCTCCCCATCCACCAGATAGATGCCTCTCCTCTCCTCCCCATCCACCAGATAGATGCCTCTCCTCTCCTCCCCATCCACCAGATAGATGCCTCTCCTCTCCTCCCCATCCACCAGATAGATGCCTCTCCTCTCCTCCCCATCCACCAGATAGATGCCTCTCCTCTCCTCCCCATCCACCAGATAGATGCCTCTCCTCTCCTCCCCATCCACCAGATAGATGCCTCTCCTCTCCTCCCCATCCACCAGATAGATGCCTCTCCTCTCCTCCCCATCCACCAGATAGATGCCTCTCCTCTCCTCCCCATCCACCAGATAGATGCCTCTCCTCTCCTCCCCATCCACCAGATAGATGCCTCTCCTCCCCAACCACCAGATAGATGCCTCTCCCCTCCCCAACCACCAGATAGATGCCTCTCCTCTCCCCAACCACCAGATAGATGCCTCTCCTCCCCAACCACCAGATAGATGCCTCTCCTCCCCCCCAACCACCAGATAGATGCCTCTCCTCCCCCCCAACCACCAGATGCCTCTCCTCTCCTCCCCAACCACCAGATGCCTCTCCTCCCTCCTCCCCAACCACCAGATGCCTCTCCTCTCCCAACCACCAGATGCCTCTCCTCCCCAACCACCAGATGCCTCTCCTCCCCAACCACCAGATGCCTCTCCTCCCCAACCACCAGATACCTCTCCTCCCCAACCACCAGATACCTCTCCTCCCCAACCACCAGATACCTCTCCTCCCCAACCACCAGATACCTCTCCTCCCCAACCACCAGATACCTCTCCTCCCCAACCACCAGATACCTCTCCTCCCCAACCACCAGATACCTCTCCTCCCCAACCACCAGATACCTCTCCTCCCCAACCACCAGATACCTCTCCTCCCCAACCACCAGATACCTCTCCTCCCCAACCACCAGATACCTCTCCTCCCCAACCACCAGATACCTCTCCTCCCCAACCACCAGATACCTCTCCTCCCCAACCACCAGATACCTCTCCTCCCCAACCACCAGATACCTCTCCTCCCCAACCACCAGATACCTCTCCTCCCCAACCACCAGATACCTCTCCTCCCCAACCACCAGATACCTCTCCTCCCCATCCACCAGATACCTCTCCTCCCCATCCACCAGATACCTCTCCTCCCCAACCACCAGATACCTCTCCTCCCCAACCACCAGATACCTCTCCTCCCCATCCACCAGATACCTCTCCTCCCCATCCACCAGATACCTCTCCTCCCCATCCACCAGATACCTCTCCTCCCCATCCACCAGATACCTCTCCTCCCCATCCACCAGATACCTCTCCTCCCCATCCACCAGATACCTCTCCTCCCCATCCACCAGATACCTCTCCTCCCCATCCACCAGATACCTCTCCTCCCCATCCACCAGATACCTCTCCTCCCCATCCACCAGATACCTCTCCTCCCCATCCACCAGATACCTCTCCTCCCCATCCACCAGATACCTCTCCTCCCCATCCACCAGATACCTCTCCTCCCCATCCACCAGATACCTCTCCTCCCCATCCACCAGATACCTCTCCTCCCCATCCACCAGATACCTCTCCTCCCCATCCACCAGATACCTCTCCTCCCCATCCACCAGATACCTCTCCTCCCCATCCACCAGATACCTCTCCTCCCCATCCACCAGATACCTCTCCTCCCCATCCACCAGATACCTCTCCTCCCCATCCACCAGATACCTCTCCTCCCCATCCACCAGATACCTCTCCTCCCCATCCACCAGATACCTCTCCTCCCCATCCACCAGATACCTCTCCTCCCCATCCACCAGATACCTCTCCTCCCCATCCACCAGATACCTCTCCTCCCCATCCACCAGATACCTCTCCTCCCCATCCACCAGATACCTCTCCTCCCCATCCACCAGATACCTCTCCTCCCCATCCACCAGATACCTCTCCTCCCCATCCACCAGATACCTCTCCTCCCCATCCACCAGATACCTCTCCTCCCCATCCACCAGATACCTCTCCTCCCCATCCACCAGATACCTCTCCTCCCCATCCACCAGATACCTCTCCTCCACACTCCCCCTTTTCCTAGAAATGAAAGGGTTAAGCGAGGCTGGGTAATGGGAGCTGACGTGGCAGACCTGACAATCTTTTTAAACATTGTTTTATGAGCCCAAACAACCAGGAAGTGTCTGTGTGAGGAGGGTGAAATCCAATAGCAGTAATGGCATTATGGAGGGATGGAATTAGAGGACAAATGAAGGAGAGGCACATGTCACTCTCTTCTCTAATCAACGTCACCCACAACCATTCATCAGACAAACCACATTACACCACACGTGCAAATGTCTACTTAGTTATTTTTATATCTAACAGATGGTCTTTCTCCACACATCCAAGAGATACATAACAGGTTGGGGCCAACAAGTACATTACAATATGTTGTTTTTAGTGCTCCCTACATCTCTATGTCACTGCTCACATACACACTGTAGAGAGCGACAGAGGGGTACAGGTGAGACTAGAGGGCATCACACAAACTTTCAGAGGTGAGAAACAATGTTCAACTTTTCCTCATTAACTTCAAATCAAAACCCAATTTGTCATTACGTTCTATTGAAATGAGGTGTGTTCAATGTGTTAGAATGTGTGTGTGTGCCAGCCCCCAGACCTGTGCACCTGTTGGCATTCTCTCCTCCATTAAAAACAATCCTGTCTCATTAGTGGAATCAGAGCAGACATGGTCCGTTCCCTAATCCTGTCCCCCCTGCCCCCCCAACCCTCAGTCTGATTGACTCAGACATGGAGATGAGATGAGCAGGATCCCAGGCTCTAATTGAAGAGCTGAATTAGTGATTATAGCCCCCCCTCCACACACACCTCTTGCTTCGGGGCACATTTCCTTTAATGCTCATTTCCGAGCACAAATGTCACACTCCCATCATGCCACAGGCTCTCATTAGCATTTCTGCATTTACACAGTGCCCGATAACCACGCAGACACAGCCTGCGCAACGCGATAAAGGTTCCCCTCTCGGCCAGCGCGGTCAGATAAATCTTCCCCCTCTGAGCCCTGTGTGAGACACCAGGGGGAACTAAATAACAGACAGTCTCCAGAACACCTCTCACAGGTACACTACACTGGCAGAAGTGCTCAGTCTCCATCTCGGTCACTGTCCTTCTCTTTTCACATTTTACACTCTCTTCCTGTTCCTGTCACAACAGTCACTTCTAAAGCCCTGCTAGGTGTTGTGAGGGAGGTGTGTCCTGACCTCCACCACGTCCCAGTGGTGTGTGAACTGCTCCAGGGGGGTGGGGTAGAGGCTGAGGGGGGAGAGGGGGGAGGGAGGGAGCACGCTGTCATCCCCAGCCTCCTGCAGGGTGGACAGCTCATCAGATGAAAACCCTGAAAGAGAGAAAGATTGGTCAGTTTTCTTGGAGTGTACTTCTTCATGAACCTGAAGGTTCATCACATCTGTTGACCAGATATCAGTGAGACAGGAAATGTGAGGGCGGAGCCTGACCTGTGAGGGTGGAGAACAGGAAGCTGATGTAGTCAACATCACGCAGCGTCGCGTCCTGAGACCCTACTGACCAGCCACTCAAAGAGGACCTGAAACACACACAGGTTACTATGGAGTGAGAAAGAGGAGGGTCTGGAGAGTTGGTGGAGGATGGAGGATTGTTCCAGTTTGTTGTCTGACCATATGATCACACCTATGTCTATTTCTGTAGGCTTACCTGGAACTGTCCACATCACACAGAACTGAGTTTCCCCCGAGCAGACAGACAGACAGACAGACAGACAGACAGACAGACAGAGAGAGACAGAGAGAGACAGAGAGAGACAGAGAGAGACAGAGAGAGACAGAGAGAGACAGAGAGAGACAGAGAGAGACAGAGAGAGAGCGAGAAGGGTGGAGGTGAGGAGCAAGGGGGGGGTCAGAGATAAATACATGGTGTGTTCTGAAACAGAGACGTGACAACAGGACAATATTCCCATCCTTCCTTGACGTCTCTGCCATATTCCACTGCCCCAACCCCTAGTCTCTACACACACACACTGCCCCAACCCCTAGTCTCTACACACACACACACACACACACAGCCCCAACCCCTAGTCTCTACAAACACACACTGCCCCAACCCCTAGTCTCTACACACACACACACACACCACTGCCCCAACCCCTAGTCTCTACACACACACACACACACACACACACACACTGCCCCAACCCCTAGTCTCTACACACACACACACACACTTCCCAAAACCCCTAGTCTCTACACACACACACACACACACACACACACACCTCCCAAAACCCCTAGTCTCTACACACACACACCTCCCAAAACCCCTAGTCTCTACACACACACACACACACACACACACACACACCTTCCCAAAACCCCTAGTCTCTACACACACACACTTCCCAAAACCCCTAGTCTCTACACACACACACTTCCCAAAACCCCTAGCCTCTACACACACACACTTCCCAAAACCCCTAGCCTCTACACACACACACTTCCCAAAACCCCTAGCCTCTACACACACACACTTCCCAAAACCCCTAGTCTCTACACACACACACCTCCCAAAACCCCTAGTCTCTACACACACACCCAAAACCCCTAGTCTCTACACACACACACACACTTCCCAAAACCCCTAGTCTCTACACACACACACTTCCCAAAACCCCTAGTCTCTACACACACACACTTCCCAAAACCCCTAGCCTCTACACACACACACTTCCCAAAACCCCTAGCCTCTACACACACACACTTACCAAAACCCCTAGCCTCTACACACACACACTTACCAAAACCCCTAGCCTCTACACACACACACTTCCCAAAACTCCTAGTCTCTACACACACACACACACACTAAAACCCCTAGTCTCTACACACACACACACTTCCCAAAACCCCTAGTCTCTACACACACACACACTTCCCAAAACCCCTAGTCTCTACACACACACACACACACTTCCCAAAACCCCTAGTCTCTACACACACACACACACACTTCCCAAAACCCCTAGTCTCTACACACACACACACACACTTCCCAAAACCCCTAGTCTCTACACACACACACACACACACACACTTCCCAAAACCCCTAGTCTCTACACACACACACACACACACACACTTCCCAAAACCCCTAGTCTCTACACACACACACACACACACACACTTCCCAAAACCCCTAGTCTCTACACACACACACACACACACACACTTCCCAAAACCCCTAGTCTCTACACACACACACTTCCCAAAACCCCTAGTCTCTACACACACACACTTCCCAAAACCCCTAGTCTCTACACACACACACTTCCCAAAACCCCTAGTCTCTACACACACACACTTCCCAAAACCCCTAGTCTCTACACACACACACTTCCCAAAACCCCTAGTCTCTACACACACTTCCCAAAACCCCTAGTCTCTACACACACTTCCCAAAACCCCTAGTCTCTACACACACTTCCCAAAACCCCTAGTCTCTACACACACACACACACACTTCCCAAAACCCCTAGTCTCTACACACACACACACACACACTTCCCAAAACCCCTAGTCTCTACACACACACACACACTTCCCAAAACCCCTAGTCTCTACACACACACACACACACCACACACTTCCCAAAACCCTTAGTCTCTACACACACACACACTGCCCAAAACCCCTAGTCTCTACACACACACACACTTCCCAAAACCCCTAGTCTCTACACACACACACACACCACTTCCCAAAACCCCTAGTCTCTACACACACACACACACTTCCCAAAACCCCTAGTCTCTACACACACACACACACTTCCCAAAACCCCTAGTCTCTACACACACACACACTTCCCAAAACCCCTAGTCTCTACACACACACACACACTGCCCAAAACCCCTAGTCTCTACACACACACACACACTTCCCAAAACCCCTAGTCTCTACACACACACACACACTTCCCAAAACCCCTAGTCTCTACACACACACACACACTGCCCAAAACCCCTAGTCTCTACACACACACACACACTGCCCAAAACCCCTAGTCTCTACACACACACACACACACTGCCCAAAACCCCTAGTCTCTACACACACACACACACACTGCCCAAAACCCCTAGTCTCTCACACACACACACACACACACACACACTGCCCAAAACCCCTAGTCTCTACACACACACACACACACACACACTGCCCAAAACCCCTAGTCTCTACACACACACACACACACACAACACTGCCCAAAACCCCTAGTCTCTACACACACACACACACACTGCCCAAAACCCCTAGTCTCTACACACACACACACCTTCCCAAAACCCCTAGTCTCTACACACACACACACCTTCCCAAAACCCCTAGTCTCTACACACACACACACACTTCCCAAAACCCCTAGTCTCTACACACACACACACACAACTTCCCAAAACCCCTAGTCTCTACACACACACACACACACTTCCCAAAACCCCTAGTCTCTACACACACACACACACACCTTCCCAAAACCCCTAGTCTCTACACACACACACACACTTCCCAAAACCCCTAGTCTCTACACACACACACACACACTTCCCAAAACCCCTAGTCTCTACACACACACACACACTTCCCAAAACCCCTAGTCTCTACACACACACACACACTTCCCAAAACCCCTAGTCTCTACACACACACACACACCTTCCCAAAACCCCTAGTCTCTACACACACACACACACTTCCCAAAACCCCTAGTCTCTACACACACACACACACTTCCCAAAACCCCTAGTCTCTACACACACACACACACTTCCCAAAACCCCTAGTCTCTACACACACACACACACTTCCCAAAACCCCTAGTCTCTACACACACACACACACTTCCCAAAACCCCTAGTCTCTACACACACACACACCTTCCCAAAACCCCTAGTCTCTACACACACACACACACTTCCCAAAACCCCTAGTCTCTACACACACACACACACCTTCCCAAAACCCCTAGTCTCTACACACACACACACACTTCCCAAAACCCCTAGTCTCTACACACACACACACACCTTCCCAAAACCCCTAGTCTCTACACACACACACACACACTTCCCAAAACCCCTAGTCTCTACACACACACACACACACTTCCCAAAACCCCTAGTCTCTACACACACACACACACACTTCCCAAAACCCCTAGTCTCTACACACACACACACACTACCCAAAACCCCTAGTCTCTACACACACACACACACTTCCCAAAACCCCTAGTCTCTACACACACACACACCTTCCCAAAACCCCTAGTCTCTACACACACACACACACACACACTATCCCAAAACCCCTAGTCTCTACACACACACACACACTTCCCAAAACCCCTAGTCTCTACACACACACACACCTTCCCAAAACCCCTAGTCTCTACACACACACACACACTTCCCAAAACCCCTAGTCTCTACACACACACACACACTTCCCAAAACCCCTAGTCTCTACACACACACACACCTTCCCAAAACCCCTAGTCTCTACACACACACACACACTTCCCAAAACCCCTAGTCTCTACACACACACACACTTCCCAAAACCCCTAGTCTCTACACACACACACACTTCCCAAAACCCCTAGTCTCTACACACACACACACACACACTCCCAAAACCCCTAGTCTCTACACACACAC
This sequence comes from Salmo salar, assembly GCF_905237065.1. NCBI lineage: Eukaryota > Metazoa > Chordata > Actinopteri > Salmoniformes > Salmonidae > Salmo > Salmo salar. The sequence continues at coordinate 15,541,893 of NC_059443.1, forward strand.
ACACACACACACAAACCCCTAGTCCACACACACACACACACTCCCAAAACCCCTAGTCTCTACACACACACACACTTCCCAAAACCCCTAGTCTCTACACACACACACACACACACACATCCCAAAACCCCTAGTCTCTACACACACACACACATCCCAAAACCCCTAGTCTCTACACACACACACACACTCCCAAAACCCCTAGTCTCTACACACACACACACATCCCAAAACCCCTAGTCTCTACACACACACACACATCCCAAAACCCCTAGTCTCTACACACACACACACACTTCCCAAAACCCCTAGTCTCTACACACACACACACACTTCCCAAAACCCCTAGTCTCTACACACACACACACACACTTCCCAAAACCCCTAGTCTCTACACACACACACACTTCCCAAAACCCCTAGTCTCTACACACACACACACACACTTCCCAAAACCCCTAGTCTCTACACACACACACACACACTTCCCAAAACCCCTAGTCTCTACACACACACACACCTTCCCAAAACCCCTAGTCTCTACACACACACACACTTCCCAAAACCCCTAGTCTCTACACACACACACACATTCCCAAAACCCCTAGTCTCTACACACACACACACTTCCCAAAACCCCTAGTCTCTACACACACACACACTTCCCAAAACCCCTAGTCTCTACACACACACACTGCCCAAAACCCCTAGTCTCTACACACACACACACTGCCCAAAACCCCTAGTCTCTACACACACACACACCTTCCCAAAACCCCTAGTCTCTACACACACACACACACACACCTGCCCAAAACCCCTAGTCTCTACACACACACACACACCCCTGCCCAAAACCCCTAGTCTCTACACACACACACCACTGCCCAAAACCCCTAGTCTCTACACACACACACACACACTGCCCAAAACCCCTAGTCTCTACACACACACACACACACACACCTGCCCAAAACCCCTAGTCTCTACACACACACACACACCTGCCCAAAACCCCTAGTCTCTACACACACACACACTGCCCAAAACCCCTAGTCTCTACACACACACACACTGCCCAAAACCCCTAGTCTCTACACACACACACACCTGCCCAAAACCCCTAGTCTCTACACACACACACACACCACTGCCCAAAACCCCTAGTCTCTACACACACACACACACACTGCCCAAAACCCCTAGTCTCTACACACACACACACACACTGCCCAAAACCCCTAGTCTCTACACACACACACACACCTGCCCAAAACCCCTAGTCTCTACACACACACACACACACCTTCCCAAAACCCCTAGTCTCTACACACACACACACACACCTTCCCAAAACCCCTAGTCTCTACACACACACACACACACCTTCCCAAAACCCCTAGTCTCTACACACACACACACACCACTTCCCAAAACCCCTAGTCTCTACACACACACACACACACTTCCCAAAACCCCTAGTCTCTACACACACACACACACCTTCCCAAAACCCCTAGTCTCTACACACACACACACACTTCCCAAAACCCCTAGTCTCTACACACACACACACACCTTCCCAAAACCCCTAGTCTCTACACACACACACACACTTCCCAAAACCCCTAGTCTCTACACACACACACACACTTCCCAAAACCCCTAGTCTCTACACACACACACACACTTCCCAAAACCCCTAGTCTCTACACACACACACACACTTCCCAAAACCCCTAGTCTCTACACACACACACACACTTCCCAAAACCCCTAGTCTCTACACACACACACACACTTCCCAAAACCCCTAGTCTCTACACACACACACACCACTTCCCAAAACCCCTAGTCTCTACACACACACACACTTCCCAAAACCCCTAGTCTCTACACACACACACACACATCCCAAAACCCCTAGTCTCTACACACACACACACTTCCCAAAACCCCTAGTCTCTACACACACACACACTTCCCAAAACCCCTAGTCTCTACACACACACACACACTTCCCAAAACCCCTAGTCTCTACACACACACACACACTTCCCAAAACCCCTAGTCTCTACACACACACACACTTCCCAAAACCCCTAGTCTCTACACACACACACACTTCCCAAAACCCCTAGTCTCTACACACACACACCCTTCCCAAAACCCCTAGTCTCTACACACACACACACACTTCCCAAAACCCCTAGTCTCTACACACACACACACTTCCCAAAACCCCTAGTCTCTACACACACACACACACTTCCCAAAACCCCTAGTCTCTACACACACACACACTTCCCAAAACCCCTAGTCTCTACACACACACACACTTCCCAAAACCCCTAGTCTCTACACACACACACACTTCCCAAAACCCCTAGTCTCTACACACACACACACTTCCCAAAACCCCTAGTCTCTACACACACACACTTCCCAAAACCCCTAGTCTCTACACACACACACACACACACACACACACACACACACACACACACACACACATCCCAAAACCCCTAGTCTCTACACACACACACACACACACATCCCAAAACCCCTAGTCTCTACACACACACACACATCCCAAAACCCCTAGTCTCTACACACACACACACACATCCCAAAACCCCTAGTCTCTACACACACACACACTCCCAAAACCCCTAGTCTCTACACACACACACACACACATCCCAAAACCCCTAGTCTCTACACACACACACACACTTCCCAAAACCCCTAGTCTCTACACACACACACACACTTCCCAAAACCCCTAGTCTCTACACACACACACACACACTTCCCAAAACCCCTAGTCTCTACACACACACACACACTTCCCAAAACCCCTAGTCTCTACACACACACACACACACTTCCCAAAACCCCTAGTCTCTACACACACACACACACACACTTCCCAAAACCCCTAGTCTCTACACACACACACACACACACTTCCCAAAACCCCTAGTCTCTACACACACACACACACACTTCCCAAAACCCCTAGTCTCTACACACACACACACACACTTCCCAAAACCCCTAGTCTCTACACACACACACACACCTTCCCAAAACCCCTAGTCTCTACACACACACACTTCCCAAACCTCCACACACACTTCCCAAAACCCCTAGTCTCTACACACACACACCACTTCCCAAAACCCCTAGTCTCTACACACACACACTTCCCAAAACCCCTAGTCTCTACACACACACACACACTTCCCAAAACCCCTAGTCTCTACACACACACACACACACTTCCCAAAACCCCTAGTCTCTACACACACACACACACACACTTCCCAAAACCCCTAGTCTCTACACACACACACACACTTCCCAAAACCCCTAGTCTCTACACACTTCCCAAAACCCCTAGTCTCTACACACTTCCCAAAACCCCTAGTCTCTACACACACACACACACACACACTTCCCAAAACCCATAGTCTCTACACACACACACACACTTCCCAAAACCCCTAGTCTCTACACACACACACACACACACACTTCCCAAAACCCATAGTCTCTACACACACACACCCTTCCCAAAACCCCTAGTCTCTACACACACACACACACACACTTCCCAAAACCCCTAGTCTCTACACACACACACACACACACACACTTCCCAAAACCCCTAGTCTCTACACACACACACACTTCCCAAAACCCCTAGTCTCTACACACACACACACACTTCCCAAAACCCCTAGTCTCTACACACACACACACTTCCCAAAACCCCTAGTCTCTACACACACACACCACTTCCCAAAACCCCTAGTCTCTACACACACACACTTCCCAAAACCCCTAGTCTCTACACACACACACTTCCCAAAACCCCTAGTCTCTACACACACACACACACACACTGCCCAAAACCCCTAGTCTCTACACACACACTGCCCAAAACCCCTAGTCTCTACACACACACTGCCCCAACCCCTAGTCTCTACACACACACACACTGCCCAAAACCCCTAGTCTCTACACACACACACTGCCCCAACCCCTAGTCTCTACACACACACTGCCCCAACCCCTAGTCGTGTGTGTGTGTGTGTGTGTGTGTGTGTGTGTGTGTGTGTAACACTACCCCAGAGAAACACTGGGTGTCTCACAAATACACACACACTTGCTGGCGATGCACACTGATGACATCATGCAAGGCTGGATGCATGTGAGAAATCACTGGCAAACCACAGCATGACCAAACAGCACAACATTAAGCTCACACACAACAGCACACTAAAGGACCAACACTGACATCTAGAAATTCCCATCAAGTACCATCAGCGTCAGGCCTTGTTATAAACCATGAGCTCATGACACTAATCTTGTGCCACAACCCTCGACGTGCCTTAATTGGTTGATTGTTTGATTCCATTAAGGTGGCGAACCATCGGTCTGCTGTCTCCCCTCTCTAACTGGGAACGACTGACAGCTCTCTCTCTCACACACACACTTTTATGAATTGAAAATTCTACTCAGAACATTTTTAAGTGCAAGAGAAAAGATGTCAAACCGTAAAGACCACGTGATGTTGGGCTGCCCTGGATATCATCTACATGTTGAGGATGAAACCTCAACGGTCAAACCTTGTTTAACTTTAAACCACATGACTCACATTTCTGTTACACAGGGATCATGTAAGAACCTCAGTCTGTAGCTTTGGGAGGTTGCTGGGGTTACCTGAGGTGTATGATGCGTATGAGGGAGGTTGCTGGGGTTACCTGAGGTGTATGATGCGTAGCTTTGGGAGGTTGCTGGGGTTACCTGAGGTGTATGATGCGTATGAGGGAGGTTGCTGGGGTTACCTGAGGTGTATGATGCGTAGCTTTGGGAGGTTGCTGGGGTTACCTGAGGTGTATGATGCGTAGCTTTGGGAGGTTGCTGGGGTTACCTGAGGTGTATGATGCGTAGCTTTGGGAGGTTGCTGGGGTTACCTGAGGTGTATGATGCGTAGCTTTGGGAGGTTGCTGGGGTTACCTGAGGTGTATGATGCGTATGAGGGAGGTTGCTGGGGTTACCTGAGGTGTATGATGCGTAGCTTTGGGAGGTTGCTGGGGTTACCTGAGGTGTATGATGCGTAGCTTTGGGAGGTTGCTGGGGTTACCTGAGGTGTATGATGCGTAGCTTTGGGAGGTTGCTGGGGTTACCTGAGGTGTATGATGCGTATGAGGGAGGTTGCTGGGGGTTACCTGAGGTGTATGATGCGTAGCTTTGGGAGGTTGCTGGGGTTACCTGAGGTGTATGATGCGTAGCTTTGGGAGGTTGCTGGGGTTACCTGAGGTGTATGATGCGTATGAGGGAGAATGCTGGGGTTACCTGAGGTGTATGATGCGTAGCTTTGGGAGGTTGCTGGGGTTACCTGAGGTGTATGATGCGTAGCTTTGGGAGGTTGCTGGGCTTACCTGAGGTGTATGATGCGTATGAGGGAGGTTGCTGGGGTTACCTGAGGTGTATGATGCGTATGAGGGAGGTTGCTGGGGGTTACCTGAGGTGTATGATGCGTAGCTTTGGGAGGTTGCTGGGGTTACCTGAGGTGTATGATGCGTAGCTTTGGGAGGTTGCTGGGGTTACCTGAGGTGTATGATGCGTAGCTTTGGGAGGTTGCTGGGGTTACCTGAGGTGTATGATGCGTATGAGGGAGGTTGCTGGGGTTACCTGAGGTGTATGATGCGTAGCTTTGGGAGGTTGCTGGGGTTACCTGAGGTGTATGATGCGTAGCTTTGGGAGGTTGCTGGGGTTACCTGAGGTGTATGATGCGTAGCTTTGGGAGGTTGCTGGGGTTACCTGAGGTGTATGATGCGTATGAGGGAGAATGCTGGGGTTACCTGAGGTGTATGATGCGTAGCTTTGGGAGGTTGCTGGGGTTACCTGAGGTGTATGATGCGTAGCTTTGGGAGGTTGCTGGGGTTACCTGAGGTGTATGATGCGTAGCTTTGGGAGGTTGCTGGGGTTACCTGAGGTGTATGATGCGTAGCTTTGGGAGGTTGCTGGGGTTACCTGAGGTGTATGATGCGTATGAGGGAGGTTGCTGGGGTTACCTGAGGTGTATGATGCGTAGCTTTGGGAGGTTGCTGGGGGTTACCTGAGGTGTATGATGCGTAGCTTTGGGAGGTTGCTGGGGGTTACCTGAGGTGTATGATGCGTAGCTTTGGGAGGTTGCTGGGGTTACCTGAGGTGTATGATGCGTATGAGGGAGGCAGCCAGGCCGGCAGAGACGCGTCCCGCAGTGCAGCAGCGACTCAGATTGGCCAACAGACCCTGTGACATCACAGGCAGGAAGTAGAGTAGCTGGACCAATCGCTGCTGAGACTCAGCCGGTAACAATACCACACTGCCCTCCTGTGGGTCTACACACACACACACACACACACACACACACACACACACACACACACACACACACACACAAACTCTACAACAGTGGTTCTCAACTGGTTGTCTCAGGACCCATATTGAACCAGGTTGTCTCAGTCTTGACCCAATATTCGCATCGAGAAAAATAGTCAAAATACAATTTGGAAAACTATTTTTAATTCTATATTGATATTAAATGTAGCAATTATATGACAAGGGAACAACATTCCCACCTCTTTCATTCTCAATAATTACATTTTGCCCATATTCTTGATTAAGAATTTAAATAAACTCACTGGTTTGAGACCACAAAATCAACTAAAATGCTGCTAAAAGCGTTATATAAAAAAATACTGTGATTGAAGAACACTTTTTCAGAGATTAAATTACTTAGAAATGTACATTTATTATCAACTCTAAACACTTTCTACCTTGTTAAAGTCGTTAAAGTTCACCAGTTTGGCTGCTCTACACATCACTAACTACAGCTCATACACTATAGCAGAGGATGGTAACTGTGGTCCTGGAGAGCCTGAGTTCCTGTCCAACACACCCCATCATTAGAATCACCTGTACCCATCAAGTCACTGATTAGCTGAATCTGGTGTGTTAGTGCTGGGCTGGAACAAAAGCTTGCACTCCTGTACCTATCCAGGAGCATGGTGTTGTAAACACACACACCGTACCTAGCAGCAAGGAGCCAATGGTGACGTAAAGAGTGAATGGACTATCCATCACCAGTTTATGGTCTAACAAAGAAAATCATCAGACAGAGATAAAGAGAGGGAGATAGAGAGAGTAGTAATGATCAGATCGTCTGTATTATGTTATGTTGGCTGCTGACGCACATTGCTGATGTCACAGACCATTCAGACAAACAGAGTCTTGTGATGGTGAATCGCCCACTCTGTCTTCTCTGGGACCTTTAATCATAACACAAACCCCCTCACCAGTTCTGTCTTCTCTGGGGCCTTTAATCATAACACAAACCCCCTCACCAGTTCTGTCTTCTCTGGGACCTTTAATCATAACACAAACCCCCTCACCAGTTCTGTCTTCTCTGGGACCTTTAATCATAACACAAACCCCCTCACCAGTTCTGTCTTCTCTGGGACCTTTAATCATAACACAAACCCCTCACCAGTTCTGTCTTCTCTGGGGCCTTTAATCATAACACAAACCCCCTCACCAGTTCTGTCTTCTCTGGGGCCTTTAATCATAACACAAACCCCCTCACCAGTTCTGTCTTCTCTGGGACCTTTAATCATAACACAAACCCCCTCACCAGTTCTGTCTTCTCTGGGGCCTTTAATCATAACACAAACCCCCTCACCAGTTCTGTCTTCTCTGGGACCTTTAATCATAACACAAACCCCCTCACCAGTTCTGTCTTCTCTGGGACCTTTAATCATAACACAAACCCCCTCACCAGTTCTGTCTTCTCTGGGACCTTTAATCATAACACAAACCCCCCTCACCAGTTCTGTCTTCTCTGGGACCTTTAATCATAACACAAACCCCCCTCACCAGTTCTGTCTTCTCTGGGACCTTTAATCATAACACAAACCCCCTCACCAGTTCTGTCTTCTCTGGGACCTTTAATCATAACACAAACCCCCTCACCAGTTCTGTCTTCTCTGGGGCCTTTAATCATAACACAAACCCCCTCACCAGTTCTGTCTTCTCTGGGACCTTTAATCATAACACAAACCCCCTCACCAGTTCTGTCTTAGCTTATATTACAACATAGGTGCCCTCCACCACTAACAACCTCCACCCCTTTTAACTGATACTCCTCCAACATGTCTCTAGCTTGTACAACATGCTCCCCTCTCTCTCCTGCTATGTTCAGATGGACCTTTACTGCCCCCCTGTGGAGAAACACAGAAAATAGCTCCAAAAGGTACATTGTCTTTTGTGTCTTTTCTAGTATGGCCATTTAGTGACTACCTGTTTAGTAACGATCTGCCCGACTGTTATAAGTGGAGCTTCACGTGTGTGTTTTTGTTGTTGTATATACCGTAGAGCTTGCATACAGGTGTGTGTGTGTGTGTGTGTATTCACCGTAGAGCCTGCATGCATGTGTGTGTAGGGAGTTCAGCAGGGCCTTGTTCCCGCGGGAGGCAGCAGCCTGGATGGAGAGGAGGAGCCTGTCTGAGAGGGCAGGGTTACGGTGGCCCAGCTGGGACAACTGGAGCGGTAGAGCAGCCAGCCACCGAGACAACACTCTACTCCTGAAGGGGGAGACCGAAGAGGAAGACATTTAGGAGCAGAGTAGTCTACCCTGCAGACTTGGTTATTTGGTACAGTAAACACTACAACGTGTGTGTTACCTGGCGATGTGTGTGTGGTTGTGTTCCTGTAGGTACAGTCTGCTGTAGAAGGAAAGTAGCAGTGTTCTGGTCTGCAGATTCAGGTTCATCTGCTGGTACTGAACATACACCGCCTGTAACAGGTCCTCCGTCACCGCTACACACACCACCGGTTAGGACGCCAGACATGTGGACACCACGTTAACTCATAACCGCACCCTGACAGCCCACACAAACACACACACACAGTCTTACCCCTGCTGCGTTGTGTGATGACCATTCTCCAGACAGTCTCCAGGAGTGTATGCAGGTGTCTCTGGCTCAGCTTGGCCCCACTGGACAGAGTCTCTTGGACAAACCCTCTCAGAGGCATCAGCCACTCAGCATCGGGCTCCTGGGCTGGCCCCTCCCTCTGGCCGAGGGTAACCATGGAAACCATGACCTGGCAGAGCAGCACGTTCAGAGCCAAGGGTTCCACTGTCTGCCCTGGGATTGTAGGGGCCTGCTTACTCCTGACACACCACACCCAAACACACACACTTTTAATTATGTCCCCCCCAGTCATTTTGTGCTGATATAATATATCATAATTACTAATAGCTCAAACTGTTCAATGGTCAGAGCAAATGTTTAGGAAGAAAACAGAAAGCGCTGTTTGTCCTAACTGCTAACAGCTGAAATTGAACAGTGGTTCTACGACTAAGCAGAGCATTCAGTTGACTATAGACCAGATGTTCTCCCCCCAGAGTTTCTCTCACGACCCGATTTTCAAATCAGGCGACACATATGGGGTGGCGACCCCTAGTTTGGGAAACGCTGGAGAACCTACACATACACCAAGGGCCCTAGCACCACCTCACCTCTTGGGGTCCGTCTTCCGCCTTTGTTTAGGAGTGTCCAGATTTCCATAGGGGAAGTTCTTCATGAAGTGCTGCTTAAAATCCCCCAGGTACTCACTGCGAAACCACGCATCCTAAACACACAAACACCACTGTTAATAGAACAAAGGTAACCACACATGTTATACTGAGAGAGAACGCCTGTGTGTGTGTGTGTGTTACCAGTGTTTCCTGGTGTTCTCTCTGTGGCGCCAGCTTGTGTAGCAGCTGTAGTATGGAGAGGACCTGGTACATCAATGACATGGCGTCGGGGGTGAGGAGATGAGCACTGTCAGTCTTGCTCCGGTCGCTGGCACTAGCCTCTACCCAGACGTCTAGTAAAAGGGGCACCAGGGTGGAGGCAAAGCCCCGTACAGCCTCCCCTGTGCCCAGCCCCTCACTCACCCCAGGCTCAGTCTCCGGCCTACAAATAAAGTGGAGGAAAGGGACAGATGATGAGCGGGACAGATGATGAGCAGGACAGGAGAGTGAATCAGCAGAGTATGTGTGTGTATATGCTTGTTAATGAAGTGTGTTTGTGATGTGCGTACCTGAGTTTGAAGGTGGAGTGCGGAGTGGGCGTGGCTCCTGAATGTTCAAACACCTGAAATCCGCCTTTTTTGTAGGTAAGCTCCTCCCAGTTGAGCTCCAAAGGTACGTTAGCTCCTCCTTGTCCATTCAAAACACTGAACATGTCACCTGAGACACATGCAACCCCCTCCTCCCCTCGCCTCTCCTCAACTACCGCCTGAAGAAAACGCCACAGTCTGGAAAACACACAAACAAAGGTCACGCCAGAAAAATATATGTACACACCAATAGGATACTGCTAACTTATTGCAAGTGTATGAGTACCTGAACAGCACTGTGAGTCTCCACTGCTGACCAGTCACGTTCCTGTTAGGGTTGACTGACAGGGCCCAGCTCCTCCCCTTCCCCTCCTGCCCCTTCCTTGCCCCGCCCCCGGTACTTCTGTGCGAGATCAGCTCCAGGAAGTTGGTGAGCAGCAGGGCGGGACGAGCGGCCAGCAGGGCAGGATAGTGGTCCAGCAAAACGTCGAGGACCTTCAGGGCATCCTCCTGGATACCCGTCTCGATGTGGGTCATGGCACAGGAGAGGTGGGCAGAGAGGAGAGGGAAGAATGGAGACGTCCGCTCCGCTGGCACACTCTGGGCTATGAACCTGAGCAGGGCACGGAGAGGGTAGAGGTTAAAGGTTAGGGAGGTGCACAAGTAGCAGGAGAGTTTCTGGTTCAAATCTCATATTGGGTAGGAAGGTGCGACAGTAGAAGAACTGGCATTAAGGCATTTCTCCAAGGACTGTGCTGCTCTCAAGTGGTGTATGGTTTTGTGGGGGTTGGAGAACAGACACTGTGGACACTGTGTTAACAAACCTCCAAACGAGCTTCAATGCCATACAACTCTCCTTCCGTGGTCTCCAACTGCTCTTAAAGCAAGTAAAACTAAATGCATGATCTTCAACTGATCACTGCCCGCACCTGCCCGCCCGTCCAGCATCACTACTCTGGACGGTTCTGACTTAGAATATGTGGACAACTACAAATACTTAGGTGTCTGGTTAGACTGTAAACTCTCCTTCCAGACTCATATTAACCATCTCCAATTTAAAATTAAATCTAGAATCGGCTTCCTATTTCGCAACAAAGCCTCCTTCACTCATACTGCCAAACATACCCTCGTAAAACGGACTATCCTACCGATTCTCGACGATGTCATTTACAAAATAGCCTCCAACACTCTACACAGCAAACTGGATGCAGTCTATCACAGTGCCATCCATTTTGTCACCAAAGCCCCATTTACTACCCACCACTGCGACCTGTATGCTCTCGTCGGCTGGCCCTCGCTACATATTCATCGCCAGGCTCCAGGTCATCTACAAGTCTCTGCTAGGTAAAACCCCACCTTATCTCAGCTCACTGGTCACCATAACACCACCCACCCGTAGCACGCACTCCAGCAGGTATATCTCACTGGTCACCCCCAAAGCCAATTCCTCCTTTAGCTGCCTTTCCTTCCAGTTCTCTGCTGCCAATGACTGGAACAAACTGCAAAAATCACTGAAGCTGGAGACTCATATCTCACTCTCTAACTTTAAGCACCAGCTGTCAGATCACTGCACCTGTACATAGCCCATTCAACTACCTCATCCCCATACTGTTATTTATTTTGCTCCTTTGCACCCAAGTATCTCTACTTGCACATTCATCTTCTGCACATCTATCACTCTAGTGTTTAATTGCTATATTGTAATTATTTCGCCACTATGGCCTATTTATTGCCTTACCTCCTTACTCCATTTGCACACACTGTATATAGATGTTTCTATTGTGTTATTGACTGTACTTTTCTTTATCCTATGTATAACTCTGTGTTGTTGTTTTTGTCACACTGCTTTGCTTTATTTTGACCAGGTCGCAGTTGTAAATGAGAACTTGTTCTCAACTGGTCTACCTGGTTAAATAAAGGTGAAATATATTTTTTTGTCATAACAAAATATTTGTCTAACCTGAGCAGGCGTGTGGCAGACATCCGCACATTTGGGTCCTTGTCTGTGAAGACAGCAGCAGCCTCGCTGAGCAGACTGAAGAGGTGTTGGTCTAACTCTGAGGGGTGAAGGGTCAGCAGCTCCCTCAGTCCCACAAGAGCTCCCTGTTTCACTGTACCACTGTAGTGATGCAGCTGGGACAACAGGTCCTAGAGGAGGGGAGGCACACAGCATAAGGTACAGTAGAGGAGTGTGTGTGTGTGTGTGTGTGTGTGTGTTACCTACCTTGATGTTGAGCTTCCTGTGTGTGGTGAGTGCATTAGCATCTTTCTTCAGCTGTTCAGTTAGGTTTATTCCCTTGGTACGGAAGTTGATGTTGGTGGCGTTGTCAGCTTTAGGCTTAGTCTTCCCCACCTTCAGCTTGACCTTCTGGAAGTCATCCTGCCTCTTCTTCTTCTTGCACTTGGTCATCTCTGCTGGATTGGACTATCTGTGGAGAGAAACATGGGGAACATCTTAAATTGCAACCAATTCTCTAATATAGTGCACTACTTCTGTTCTGACCAGAGCCAAACAGGGTTGATGTTGATGAAGTGGTTCACTATATGGGGAATATGGTGCCATTTGATACAATAACGAAGTGTGTGCTAGTGCTGGACCAGGAGACCACAATCACAGTGGGCAGCAGTGAGTTTGCAAGCCAGCATGCTATCGGCTCTTACACAGAATCTATAAGTAGTAAACCAAGAATAATTGATTGCGTTTTGAAACGTAATAATAATACCCACGTGTGTTGACTGTCAGAAATAATTGTGCATGCAGTAGCGTTCCCGCGCCGAATGTAGCTTTTGAAGACGGTCAATTAGCAAAACCACGCTCTTGTTGTTTCTTTACAAACATGGGCCTTTCTCTTTGATACGATAACTAGCTAAGCTGTCTTCACATTTGCCTGCAACATTTGTTTGTTTTTTCCTGTTCTCAATTTCACGTCTACATATATCAGTGTTTTATTGCAACGTGTAAAGGATACATTTCAAATGAAAAATGTATGTCGTTATTATCTTTTAATATTTTTGTATTCATTTGAACTCAAATTTCCGAGTTCGAGTACACAGGCAAACGCATAGACTCACAAAATCAGGTACGTCACGGGTCTTTCTATAAAGATATACACAATTGCGCGTGCGTCAATTTGCTAGTTGTTCTTCTTGACTCTCAAAATTCACCCCGCTCTGGTTTGCTTTAGCGAATCTTAATTTTTCAGGTAGAGTATTTCATGTCACTCATACCACACCGTATTTATTATATAGTAACCCTGGAGGACGTTGTCCGGGTAGCGTTACTATATTGTGGCTACAGCTAGCTAATCACCATATTTTACACTGTGCGTGGCCAAGTGGTTTTGCCCAAAAGAAGGCCAGCTGCGTTGTTTCTTAGTCGCCCTAAAAAAATGTGACCCATATAGCTAGATATTAAACGCTGTCTTTATTTGTTTGTGATGACCCTCAGAATGCAGCAAGGCAACTATCCAAGGCCATCTTATGGCGCTCCACCACAGAAGAGGTTCAGGAACGCTAATGGAGGGGCTAACAACAGGGTAAGTTCAGTCTCCCATGGTAATCATGCCAATTGCCCCCAGTTATGCCGTTTGCCACCGGTTAGGATTATAGTTGTGTTACTAGTCATTTACAACCCAGATGAGGTTAATTAATCCATCCTGAATAGTGTCTATTGTGATAAGAGGATTCCAAAACGGTGGTTTTGAGAGTACTGTGTACGTAGTCGTATGGTCTTCTAACCGGTTTCATTCCTAAAGTTGTAGCAGTGCTCTGTGCAGAGGAAGTGGTATGGATCTTTACTAGCCGCCCTTGGCTGGACACAGACACTGGACACTGCTGGAGCAGCAGGGACTGACCAGTGCTCTCTGGTCTCCTAAGACTAAGTGTTTCTGTGGAGATGCAGCCTGCTGTACTGCCCCTCAATCAGGGCCTGAGTTACCCATTGACTACGAGATGCTAAAGCTTATTGTGGGCCGCAGGAATTCCAGATAACCCTGTTACCAAGTGTAGAAGGGCTGCAACTAACAAGGGTAACAGGGCTGGTTGTTTTCTCTGGGGAATATCATGCCCTCTTTATCGCTGTCTTTCTATTCAGTGGGCAGTCAGCCCCCATAACACCATTTTTATTTTCCTGCTGAGCTATTAGCACTAGGGCTCACTGGCAGCTTGGTTCTATGATGCCTTTGTGACAGATATATATTCTGATTGGAACACCTGACTAGAGTACTTGTACTTTCCTTTCAAGGTAAAGCGCATGTGTACGGTGCAGAGTCAGTGACAGCTCAGAGTTCTCTCATGTCACTGACAGGGTCATGGAGGAGAGGCTGAAATGACATTTCTGTCTCTCCATAGAGACAGGAGTGCAGTACATTTACATTTACGTCATTTAGCAGACGCTCTTGTCCAGAGCGACTTTGGGTTCTCCAATGTGTTTCTCTGCTGTGGTCCACCTGAAGCTTTTGCTTAAACCAAACCAATGTTTCTATCCAGAACCCGATCTTAAGCTGCAACCCTCTAGGGGATCCTGACCCACTGTTTGGGGAACAGTGCAGTGGGGTTTGCCCCTCTGCTGCCTCCTCCAGTCTCACTAATGCCTCTCTGTCTCTCTCTCCTTCGGCCTGGTTATCCCAACTGACAGAGAAAGCAGCCTAACTTCTCTGCTGACATAGGTAAGTTCTGCCTCCACACAGCATCACTGCCTCTGATAGGAGGTTGGGAGCTGTGACTTCACATCCTCCTGCCTTTTTGCTGGTGGCTGATTGGGCAGGGGCCAAGTCCAAGCGTGGGCTCTGGGCTGCGTCTGAGATTCACTGCCTCTTAGATAGAGGTTGATGTAAATGCCAGTGAACTTAGTCACTGTCCACAGGCTTAGGCTGTGTGGCTCACAAAGGCCTTTCCCTAGTGTTCATTTCAATGACTTTTTGGGGGGTCTGTCTTTGATACAATGTGCACAAATCTTTTTAGATGCATTAAAAGTAGTTTTATATCATAAAACACTTTGGTCCATGATTTACAGTCTGAACAACTTTAGAAACCACAACGTGAAACCTGTCCTCTCAGAAGAATGTCTAACTCTAGGGAACTCATAGGTGTGCAGGTTCTCTGCAGTCCTGTAGAGCTGTTGCCCCATATTGGTGCAAGTCAAATCAGTAAGGATCCTGTCTGGGTCAGATGTTGTGGGCCTAAATGACTGCCGTGCATCACCCAGTTGGGTGCTACACATTGGTGGTGGATGAGATGGGATACTACATCCCAATGTAATTTAGGGCTATCAGCCCCCGGCACAAAAATGTGGCCTCATAGGCCTATGGTAGTTCAGATGGGCAATGGATGCTGGCAGCGGGATTTTCTTTCAGGGCCTTTGTGGCCCTCAAAGAGTAGGAAGTGTTTCAACTCACTGTCTGCCAATGGGGCTGGGACCTTCTGTGCCCATGCAAGTGTTTCACTGCTTTGATTGGACACAGGTATGGAGGAGTGCCTGATGGGAGTGAGAGAATCCTATAGCCCAGCTCTGACCTGTGTCTAGGTGGGCAGAAGAACTGCAGCCCCCACGGTTTTCAGCAGGCCTCCATACCTCAGATTAGCTTCTCTTCTGTGTAGCGGTCAGTACTATAACCCTGGCACGAAACAGACCCTGGTGAGCCTTCCAGGCAACCTTCTAATGAATCATGATCTTGTGACGGTGGGGCTCGAATTGCACACAGCGAATCAAATGAAGTTATTTTTGGTTACCAGCAACTTTGATAACCAGCCAGAGCAGGAGATTCCAGTACTCCCAACCAATCTGTTTTTAGCAGAACCTAACCAGCGCACAAATGGTAAGGATTCTTACCAGACCTTGAAACAGGACCTCAGAGGCTCAGAAGAGCAGGGGTTGTGTTTCTAACTGTTGTTCAGTAAATGAAGGACCTCTAAACTCCACTACAAGTCTTTTGACTGGGGGTTTGTGTAAGGAATGCAGTGACCTTTTTAAAGCTATACCTTCTTTTGAAGTATACCTGCAGTGTTTCACTTCCTGAAGTATGCAGACGGCTATTGGCTGTCTGCTGGTCAGATGACTGGATGTGTGGACCCTTTGGTCTCACCTGTCCGTGGGCAGGATGGCGATCTCATTATGCAGTCTCTGCCATGTTTGTGCTTTGTGTTGACTTCTGTGCGTTTCCCAGTGTTCACCACCAAGGCGGGAAATGTGCAGACCATCCCCACCTTGACCAAACAGTTGAAGGCCATCACTGGTGAGACTGTCATTGGTGAGTACCTACTCATTGCACCATGGAAGTATCCCTATGCCCCAAAGGGTTCAAGAGATTTAAGTCAAGTCACTCCATTGCACTCTCACTAATATAGGCTTCATGGGGCTCTATGATTGGTTGTTGAGATGTTTCATTGCCCATGGTTGTTAGAGCTGTCACTCATGTTCTGCAGGTCTTCAGTATGTGTGGGAGTACCGCAGCCCCAGTAAGTCAGTCCCGCCCCATTACCAGTGTAAACTCTGCAAGGTGAGCCGTCTGCAGACTGACATGCTGGCTCACATCAAGGGCTGGAAGCACTCCTTCAGATACATGGTGAGGCCGTGTGTGTGTCACTTAACTTTCACCGTAAAAGTCCCTGTAAAAGGCTGTTGGATCTACAGGTCTGTGTTATGATGCTGTGTAACTGTATGGTCTCATCTGTTCTCCAGAAGCAAAATCATCCTGCCAAGATGCCCTTTGAGGAAGATGCTGCCACAAAGGACCATGAAGTGAGGAAGAAGGTGAAAGAAGCAGCAGCAGAGCTGGAGAAGGCAGAGGGCAGGGGACAGCTAAAGGTGAGGAGGAGGAGCAGAAAGCTATGGATGAGGAAAAGAAAACACGGCAGACTATTGAGATGCGTCGGGGGGGAGAAGAAACTATCTGGTGCTGTTGGTTATTGACTTGATTCTGTACGGTGTTTTCAGGTGATTCTGAAGGAGCCCAGTGAGGTCCAAGCGTTTGCAGGACTACGTATGTTTTTCTGTTTATTCTCAAGTTTGTCTGAATCTCATTGTGCTCAGTCTGTTTTTAAATGTACTGTGGTTCTGACATATCTCCCTGTCGTCCCAGGTTCAGCAATCCCCAACATGGGGCCACCAGGAGGGATGGGAGGGCCAGGAGGAATGGGAGTGCCAGGAGGGATGGGAACTAGAGGACCAAAACCAGGTGAGAGCGTGTGTGGGGGAGAAGTGTAAGGTTGCCTCTGAGGTGATAATCTCCCGTGGACAGATTCTGAATGTAGACTGAGATAATCTGCAAGGACTGAATGATGCGTGAGATCCGAGCAGCATTAGTTCTGGTTTTGTTTTTCATCACTGGTTATTTGGCCTTATTGGGTAAAGCCGGTGCTTAACCTGCTTCGCCTCAAGTTAGGGGGGTTTAGTTGAGTTTGTTGCAATTTCAAACAAGTATAAATAATCACGCAGCTGTCCAAATTACTTGAGATTTTACTTCTGGGTTAACAGAGATTGCTGAGGTGATAAGACCTTTGTTGTGTGCTTGACTGGTCTATGTTTGGATGCAGTGTTGTGTAGTAGTCCAAATGCAGTCTTTTGTCTCCCTCTAGGTGGCAGGTTTGCAGAGCCTCTGTTCCCAGGGGAGTTCCCTCTCCAAGGCGGCCTCCTCAACTACCCCATGGGCGGTATGGGGGGCTACTCTGACCCCCTGTCTCGCTCCACACCCTCTACGGCCTTCCAGAAAAGGGACATGAGCTTCCGAGGCTACCCTGACAATACTGGGGGGCAGAGGCTGGGGGGTTCAGCCGATGGCTTTGGGCTGGGAGGGGGAAGGGACGGAGGCTTTGGCCAGGAGGGGCTGTTGGGGGAGAGTCCGGGAAGCCGCTACCTTGATGAGTTCAGTGGGGGACAGATGGGAAGTGGATCAGGCCAAGGATTGATGGGAGCGGTACCTGAAACCAGCAGCCTTCCGTCAACACTGCTCAAATACCTGGTGAGTGGAACTGTGTGTGTGTGTGAAACTATGCTTTCCCATGTTATTTAAACATGCTGTGTGTGTTGATGGTCTGTTTCCTGTGTGTAGGACAATTTCCGGATCGAGAACGAGGGTGATGCTCAGATCGTGCTGAAGGTGACACAGAAGCTGACGGATGTCCTAATGGACTACAGACTTAGGAATGTTTCCTCGGTATGCAGCACACACACACACACACACACACACACCTGTGCTCTGGCAGCTGCAATACCAGTGCAACAAGCAGCTCTCAGGTGCTTCCTGCAACAGGAACTGGTGACGTGAGGATAAATGTCACTTGATTCAGTCCTTTAACCCACTTCCTGTCTGTTGAGTCAGTGATTTATTGCTGTTGATTATGGCAGTACAAGGCAGTGCTCTAGAACCTTATGTGATCTGACAGCACACATTCTTACTGTGGCTAAACCTGTTCCTTGTGTACTCCCATACAGTCGTAAGGTAGATGGTGTGATTCAGGAAACCACAAATAATTCCTCAGTAGTTTGTCCCCTTTGTTCTCCTTGATTCAGTGTATGTGCGTTTGTGTCCAGCAGGGTCCTAGTATGAAGAGCGGTTCGTCGCTGGGCTCCACGAGCTACTCCGATTCCCCCAGAATGTCTAGCGGTAGTGACCGCTTCTCAGGTGGCTTCTCTGGGAACCTCTCCGGTACGCACGGCCCCAGTTGACAAATTAAATACACACACATCCATTCTTTATGGCTGTAGTTCGGTTCAGAAATAATCTACAGTACATCAGTCATCTATTTTATCTCCTCTCTGCAGGCCCTTC
Organism: Salmo salar; assembly: GCF_905237065.1. Taxonomy (NCBI): domain Eukaryota; kingdom Metazoa; phylum Chordata; class Actinopteri; order Salmoniformes; family Salmonidae; genus Salmo; species Salmo salar. The sequence continues at coordinate 15,560,825 of NC_059443.1, forward strand.
CAGATACTCTGATGGTCCATCCAGGTACTACAACTAACTGATCCATCCCCACGTGACACATCCATCTTCCTGGGGTAACCCATCCACCACCTCCGCCTCACCCCCAAGATATACCCTGAGTCCATGGGGTCTGCAGCTGTCTGTCTAGCCACTGAAGAGGATTTTTATTTTATAGTTATAATTTTCCTTCAAAGCAGAAACTCTGATATAATTGTGTACTTATTAGTGCAGACTTTGTTTTAAATAACTTATTTTGACATGAATAGGTTGGACCAAAGTTTGACTTTTAGTTTTCACCATTGTCTGTATTCATGTGATTTTGGCATATTTTTACTGGGATTTCTTGGACAATCTTGTCTGTTAGAAATTAAGTGTTTGATTAAAAACAAGTGTAATGTTTAGGGAAACAGATGTTTTGTGGCAAATGGGTTACTGATGTACTGACTGCTGTTTGAGTTGGGCTTTTCTCCACACCTGGCTTCACCTGCGGAATCGTCTTGAGACCAGCCACCCTGACAGCTGATGAAACCGAGGAGTATTTCTGTCTGTATTAAAGCCCTTTTGTGAGGGATAAACTCATTCTGAGTGGCTGGGCCTGAACGGAATCCCAGGATGTATGGTGCATTTGGAAAGAATTCAGACCCTGACTTTTTCACATTTTCCAGCCGTATTCTAATATGTATTAATCTACACACCTACCCAATAAGTAAAAACAGGTTTTAGAAATGTTTGCAGATGAATTAAACTGAAATATTTGCATAAGTATTCAGACCCTTTACATCAGTACTTTGTTGAAGCACCATTGTCTACAATTACAGCCTCGAGTTGTCTTCTGTATGACGCTACAAGCTGTATTTGGGGAGTTTCGTCTTGTTCTCTGCAGATCCTTTCAAGCTCTGTCAGATTGGATGGGGAGCATCACTGCATAGCTATTTTGGATTCAAGTCTGGGCTCTGGCTGGGCCACTCCAGGACATTGAGACTTGTTCTGAAGCCACTCCTGGGTTGTCTTGGCTGTGTGCTTAGGGTCATTGTCCTGTTGAAAGTGAACCTTCACCCCAGTCTGGAGGTCCTGAGCACTCTGGAGCAGGTTTTCATCAAGGATCTCTCTGTACTTTGCTACGTTTGTCTTTCACTTGGTCCTGACTGGTCTCCCTGCCACTGAAAAACATCCCCACAGCATGATGCTGCCACCATACTTCACCATGGGGATGGTGCCAGGTTTCCTCCAGATGTGACGCTTGGCATTCAGGCCAAAGAGTTCAATCTTGGTTTCATCAGACCAGAGAATCTTGTTCCTCATGGTCAGAGTCCTTTAGCTGCATTTTAGCAAACTCCAAGCAGGCTGCCTTGTGCCTTTACTGAGGAGTGGGTTCCGTCTGGCCTCTACCATAAAGGCCTGATTGGTGGAGTGCTGCCGAGATGGTTGTCCGTCTGGAAGGTTCTCCACAGAGGAACTCTGTCAAAGTGACCATCGGGTTCTTGGTCACCTCCGACCAAGGCCCTTCTCCCCCGACTGCAGCCAGCTCTAGGAAGTCTTGGTGGTTCCAAACTTCTTACTCTGACATGCACTGTCAACTGTGGGACATTATATAGACTGGTATGCCTTTCCAAATCATGTCCAATCAATTTAATTTACCACAGGTGGACTCCAAACATCAAGGTTGATCAATGGAAACAGGATGCACCAGAGCTCAATTTTGAGTCTCATAGCAAAGGGTCTGAATGCTTGTGAATAAGTTATGCTTTTTTATTCGTAATACATTTGCAAACATTTCTAAAAAAAAACTTTTTCGCTTTGTCCATATGGGTTGTGTGTGACGGGCAAAATGTATTTAATCCATTTTAGAGTACTTTCCAAATGCACAGTATGGAGGATGTTGTTCCTTCGATGTAAAACTGGAACTGCATCACCCAAGGGATTCCATGAGTTGCATTTTATCTGATCCAACAAAATAGGGAACTGAAAATAAACTCCAGTGGTGTCATCTATGCTTCTCCAGCTGTGTGAGAAATGTTGCTGGCTCTCAAGTTGACCTTAAATCTACCATAAACGCAGTGAATTGACATACTAGCATAATTAAACAGTTTAGGTGTAGAATGATTTACTGCCATTGGTATTATAGAAATATTAAAGGGTTTCTATACCATGGGAGGTCTTGAAATTAAAGTTAGAATCATTCAATAACAATAGATATTGACTCATATCCAGTTTAGACTTGTCCAAATGTTACTGTTGATGACTGACTGGAGGGTATGGGGTTAACACTTCTCAAAGCCACTACAACTCAAGGATTCTCATTCCAGTGACAGCTCAGTCCTAAAGTGCCATCTTTATGAGTTTTAGGGACAATCTCAGATGACACCCTATCCCCATAGAGTCCACTACTTCCAACCAGATCCCCATGTGGCTCTGGTCAACAGTTGTCCATTATTTCTCAGTTGGTATAGCATGACGCTTGCATCGCTAAGGTTTGGGTTTCATTTCCCACGGGGACCAGTAGAAAATAGTATGAAAATGTATGCACTCACTACTGTAAGTCGCTCTATAAGAGCGTCTGCTAAATGACAAATGTAAATATGAGTAGGTCGTCTTTCCTCACGCATTCCTTTTCAAGATGTCCTCCATCTGCTGGAAGCTGATACAGGTGAGTAGCACTCTGGTCCCCATATATGTCTTGCCATGTCGTTTCTGGGCCTGTGTGGCAAAATCCTCCGTTTTAAACTGAGCCACAGCCTCACCGATGCCATTGCCATCTTGATCACACAGAATGTAGATAAACTGTTCAGTCAGAGGAAGGTCGCAGAAAAAATATTTTATTTCCATTTTCGTCACGTCTGACTGGAGGTTTCGTACATAAACACGTCTGTGCTGTGGGAAACGGTCTCACCCTGGGTCTCCCAATCTGATGTTTCTCCTCGCTCTGACACTGCTGGTGTTGTCTTGGGGTTGCCATGGTGTCACCCAGTTGACCCACGCTCGGTGAAAGAGACTCACAGGATCTGAGCCTCTTCGGTGACCGTGACAGCGACCTGTCCTCAGAGCGCCTCTTGGCCCAGGTCCTGTGTGTTTCTCTGTCAGGCTCATACAAGCTTTGTCTTTGGGTTCTGTATGAGGGCCTTGCCCTTTCCTGGTGCTGCGTTTCCTTGGATTCTAATGAGGGTCCATCTCTCTGGATTGTATACGAGGGTATTTCTCTCTGGGTTGTGGGCCTATACAAGGGGTTTTCCAAGGGGTCATAAGAAGGGTTCTGACACTGCTGGATGGCATAGCTCCACATCTCCTCAGAGGCCCCACGGACCTCCACGCTGATGCGGCCCAGTTGCTGGTGGTTGAAGCTTAGAGCATCACATGCGTCCTGGGCATGCCCAAACTTTACAAGGCAGCCCTGTCTCACACCCAGCTTCACATTAGCTATCACATCCTGGACCAACAGGCCTTTGAAGAAGTGGCAGATCTCCTGGCTGGTGACAGTCTTTGGCAGGCCAAAGAGCCTGACGTAGCCTGGCCTTGGCCTGTAAGCCTCTTCTGGTCTCCTTAGCTCACCCCCAGGCACAGCTGTGTTATCAGCCCTGAGCACAGGACCGACAGCTGGGCTATCGGCCCTGAGCACAGGACCAGGTGCTGCTGTTGCTTTGTTGTGCTCTCCTGGCCGATTAGACTGCAGTCCTTGATAACAGCAACAAGGCCGATCAGTAGGGCTGTGGCAGGGTCGGGCAAGGGCACTGCCGGGGGCAGCAAAGGCTTCTTCTCAGGTAACAGCACTGGAAGGAGCTTCTCCCTCTGTAGTTTGGACTCTATTTTTCGTTGCAGTTCTGCGATGCTACTAATATGTAGGGTCACCGGAGACCCTTTAAGAAGAGTTCCAGAGCGCCTCATTGCGTGCTGGGCATCTCTCTCTGTAGTGAACACAATGAAAACTTCACCAAGGTGTCCTCCTATAATATATACACCACCTTCTGGGATGTATAAATTGGTAAATAATCTGCGTATGTCTTCAGTCCCGGCCTCAATACTCAGACCCTGCAACCGAAGTACTATGGTCATATTTAACTCCTTTTATCTGGCAACCAGAGATCTGGAAACAGATACAAAAAAAAAATCTGTCTTTAACATGAAGCTGAAATCGAGTTATTTAATACATTAAGAACAGCAACAAAAGGATAAACATTTAAATGGGCACATTCATTTTTACTTATATTAGGAACATCCAAATTTCCATAGAAATTAAACACGTTAATTAAGTAACCAACAACACAACTGATGAACGCTGGCACGCGGTACATTATTATGATGAACACCTGGTTGGCTAGCTAGTTAGCCCGGAGGCACAGTTGCTGTGAAATGAGACTAGCTAGCCTGCCCTGTAAGACGAAACATTTAAGAATATTTCAGTTAAAAAGGTAAACAGCTCAACTCCTCAAATTACTTACCAGATGAAAACCATAACAACTCTGGCTCCTCTGTATTTTAGCCTCTATATCGTAATTTTATGTGATGATGATAGGTCAAAACGTTGTCCCTTTACGAGCCCGACCACATTAACTGTGCACGAGCTGCCTTGTGCGCGCATTTTATGGGGAAATAGGGAGGCGCGAGAAAAGTGGCGCGAGCACACGCCCCAAAAGACAGAAGGGGTTGTGGGTAAAATAACAGGAAGTCAGTTTCTCTACCATGGCAACGGGGAAGTTACTTGTGTGCGGATTGGCACTATTTCTAACAATAAAATCAAACCTACTTCACTCCCAGCAGTTTACGATTTCGTTTCAGCGTCCTTCAGACTGCGGCGTGGAACAGTTCTACGACATCTCCAGTCAGTCCTGTGTGAAATGCGGTCCGAACCAGAGTTCGAGTGCAACTGGTGCGTTTATCAGTGGTGTTGCTGGTTATACTGTGACTAACGGGCTACCTAATTAGCAGTACTCTAATCGACTCCAGTCCGGGTTTGTTGTAGAGTCAATCGCTTTGTTTAAAACGTTACGTGTAAGAATAGAACAGGCTCAACCATCTTTGCTAAATAGTACTTAAATATAGCAGTAGCGAATCATAGGGGAGGAATGTATTGCAGTAAACCACCTGGCTAGCTAGCTGGTTAGAATTGGATAATAATGCAGCTAATATAGTTTAAACTGGCCTGCTAGTTGCATTGTCCTATATGTAGACTATGTTAGCTGGTTCATCAGTCAATAAGATTACTGCAGGTATTGTTTGCTGAGAGCACTGATGGTTTACAACGTAACCTACAGCTGTGTCTACTGTTATAATCTCTTGTGTTAACCAATTACCCTCTCCTTCTTCATCAGGTCTGTCTTGTGAATGTGTGACTGGGTTCAGAGTTCTCGCCACCAACGGAGCTTCCATCACCTGTCAGCAGTGTCCACTACAAAAACCGGTATGTTCTTATTCCGTACTGCTAGACAGTGCATCACACCATATAATGCATTACAAAATCCGCTATTTCAATTTACTTATCATTCACCGACCAGTTTAAAGGTCTCAGTCAATACAGATTGTCCTGGGAAGTGTGCTGAACACAGGAGGTTGGTGGCACCGTAGTTGGGGAGGACAGCTCATGGTAATGGCTGGAGCGGAATAAGTGGAATGGTATCAAATCCGTCAAACACATGTTTTTTATGTGTTTAATGCCATTCCATTGCTACGTTCCAGCCATTATTATGAGCTGTTCTCCCCTCAGCAGCCTCCACTGGTGCTGAACTGCATGTGTTGTTCTGCCTGTCTCCTGTAGGCAGTAACAGAGGATGGCTATGGGTGTATCCTCTGTCCGGGCAGTCTGACTGAGCAGGGAACCTGTCAGTGCCCGTCTGGGAGTATACTGGGTGAGACAGCAGCTGGAGGAGCCACGTCTACAGGGGATGTGATGGTGTTTATGGTGCGGCGCTATGTGATGCTAATGCTGTATTGTTGTACTGTAGTGGAGCGGGATGTCCAGGGGAACCCTCTGGAAGAGGCCAGGTGTGAGGTGTGTAACGGAGCTGAACCTGCCCTCTCAGCCCCTGACAGCTACGGAGACAGGTACCAGACACAGCCAAGTCTTCCTGCAGAACAACTGATATTTCTGCTCTAAACTCTCAGATGGCATGACTTGTTAAGATTCTGCTGATTGAACCATTTACTGTCTGTCTGTCTGACTGACTCTGTCTGACTCTGTCTCTGTCTGACTCTGCCAGGTGTCAGAGATGCCAGGCTTCCCTCATCAACACCTCTCAGTCCTGTATGTGTGGTTCCAACATCCTGGTGAGCCCACCCTCTATAATACGCGTGTGTGTCATGTATGGGTTTAAAATGAAATACAAGTCTAGAGCATCCGTGAATCATATGTCGTCTTTCTTTACAGGCTGGAGGTTTGTGTTTCCCTCCCAACAACCTCCCTACAGCTGTGAACCCAAACGTCAACTATGCCGAGCTGGTAAGTCAACACAACAGGGCCCCGTTTTTCAAATGTTATCTATCTGGATTTTGTCTATCGGATAAGATTAAATGCATAGAAATAGAACGAATAATTTACTTGAATGGGGTATTCCGTTGTATTCATTCTATTTCTCTGTTTTAATCCTATCCGATAGGCAAATCCAGGTAGATACTGTAATTTTTTAAAAACTGGGCCCAGAGCATCAGTGAGCCTGCTGTAATTATGTGACTGTGGAGTTATAGTAATACTGTAACACTGTTTGGTATGTTCCCCCTGTAGTCCCTTCCTGTGCAATCGGCATGGTTCTCCACAAACCTCTACTCTTCAGCAGCTGCCTGCTTGGTAAAATATACAATCTTTCAAATACCTGTTTACCTTTCCGTCCCTGGACGATCTATGTGCACTTGTCCGTGTTTGTGGTGCTGCATGTGTTCTCTGACCTGACCGTGTTGGTATGTGTGCGTTGTACAGGTGTATACTAACCTGACAGCATGCCAGGCATTGGGGAACATGTGTGTGATGAACATGCACTCCTTCAGCAGCGTGGCCAACGATGCCTGTGGTCTCTACAACACCATCTTCAGAGCTACCGCAGCCCTGGGATCTACACAGGACATATCCTACTGGTAAACCTCGAACCCTTTTCCTGACCCCTGACTTATAACCCCTAAAACATCTTCTGAAGATCTACTCTTGCTCTGGAGTCTCTAACCACTGTTTTCAACCAATGATGTAAAATCTGGAGTAGATCAGTCAATGGAACTGTCCATTCCTGCCCCTGTGGCTTTAGGAGAGCCAATCTCCCATGGCTTTACTACGGGGACCAGCCGGGTCTGGCCAACCGCGTGCTGCAGACAGAGCCACTTCCCACTGGATTCAGCTTCAAGGGACGCAGCAGGGTCCGTAATACACACATTGACCCAACACTATTACCATAACACCTATGATGATCACTCCGATTCTACGTGCGTTGTCTCTCTTTCTCAGAATACAGACATCAACCTAGTGGCTGCTGTCTACAATGCCAGAGGAGACTTCCTCCAATGGGAGAAAGTGGGAGGAAACAATTTGCAGGTAAAACAGGAAGTTAATCTTGAGCCTGCCTAGTGAAGGCTAGTCTTGCATTGCCACACTTTGCAGTCTCATAATGACTCCCATTCATATTGACCTTCAAGCTGAGCTGTCTACTGTAGTAATATTTGTAACGACCTGAGGTTGGGAGCAGAGCCCTGAGTGACACACAAGCCTAAAGGTGGTCTTCTTTCCATCACACTGTTGGTTCCAGTGTTGAGACGCCAGTGTTTCATGATACAGCTCAGTCATAGATCAGTTGTTATCATTATTAGTTTTGACATGAGGAAAGTGACTGTCTCCTCTCCCAGCTCTGTCCAGACACCGCCAGGAGACAGGAGGCAGCTTACACCTTTGGCACGGCCTACCAGGAGACTGTGAGTTTCTACCTCTATCCAGTGCTTGACTTGGACTGAAATAGGTTCCGGTACTCATCCGTCTATTCTGTTACATCTGTGTGTGTAGTGTGTTCTCTCCGTAGCAGACCTGTTGCGTGTTTATGCTGAGCCTTTATTCTACGATGTGTTTGTGGATCTGAGCCGAGGAGAGGACAGGAGACTGCTCCCTCTCCCCACACGCAACCTCAACCAAGAATACAACAGGAAGTTCATCAACCGGGGTGAATGTGGGAGGGGGTACATTTGTTTTAAATCCTTTCTCCCTCAACAAGTATCTTGAATAACTGGTGTGTGTGTGTAGGTAACTTGAACGACTGGTACCTATCGAGACGTGTGTTACTGGTGGACACTCTGAGTGGGAGAGAGAAGAGCCTCGGCTCTCTGCCAAAAGTCATACGCATCGCAAGCAGCATCAGGATTGGGTGAGTTGCACACACAAACACACATCCATGTAGGACTACACGCATTCATCAATGTTAGCAGGGTGTGAAAACGTGTGTGTGTATTTGTGACATAGGTTTCAGCTGGTGCCAGGGACTCAGAAGGGACAGGTGTACCCTCCTCTCCTCTCTGTGACCTACTCAGACGTCGTCATCACTGCCCCAAACACACAGACTGTCTCTGTGAGTAACACATCACACACGCCTATCACAGCACACACACACATCCCTGATCCCACTGTAACTTCTGTGTGTTCTAGGTGTCGTTTGCTGTGGAATATGAGATGGACCAGACTGAGGCTCACATGAAGACTGATGTGAGTAACCAGGGGGCAGAGAACGAGAAGGGTAATGCTGTTGCGATTGCATGCATAGTGAAGACCATAATGATTAGTGTGTGTGTGTGTGTAGATCGCCCTGGGTGTGTTGGGTGGCGTTTCTGTTCTGTATTCCCTGGTGAAGACAGCCAGCTGGAAGAGGAGGATTGGCTCTCCTCTCATTGACATGGAGGTACCTGACCTGTAACCCCTGACTTCTAACCTTTAAACACCCAAATGCATTTATTTAAATGTAGAATTCCATTGATTGTATGTTTGTCATATATTTTCCCTGACCTCTCTCTCTCTCTGCCTCTCCCTCTCTATTTTTCTCTGTCTCTCACCCCTCTCTTTTTCTTGCTCTCAGACCGTATTGAAGTTCCTTTTGTTTTACGCTGGTGATCTGGCTAACGTCTTCTTCTTCATCACCGTGGGAACAGGCCTGTACTGGCTCATCTTCTATAAGGTAGACGGAGACCCCCGCAGACAGACACACACCACAGCCCCCCCCACACCACAGCCCCCACCACACCACAGCCCCCACCACACCACAGCCCCCACCACACCACAGCCCCCCCACACCACAGCCCCCCCACACCACAGCCCCCCCACACCACAGCCCCCACCACACCACAGCCCCCCCACACCACAGCCCCCCCACACCACAGCCCCCCCACCACAGCCCCCCCACACCACAGCCCCCCCCACACCACAGCCCCCCCACACCACAGCCCCCACACCGCAGCCCCCCCACACCGCAGCCCCCCCCACACCACAGCCCCCCCCACACCACAGCCCCCACCACACCACAGCCCCCACCACACCACAGCCCCCCCACACCGCAGCCCCCCCACACCACAGCCCCCCCACACCACAGCCCCCCCCCACACCACAGCCCCCCACCACACCACAGCCCCCCACACACACACTAACAGACCTTTCCCTCTCTTGTACACCTTTAGCTCTGACCTCTGGTCTTTACTCCTGTTTATACCGATTCTGATTTTATTCAAGGTTTTTCTCTTCTTTCTTCTCCTGGGTTGCACACTCAGACGGTGGAGGCAAGTCTTTCTCTTCTCCTCCCCTCCTCCTTTCCTCTCCCCCTCCCACACAAGAACATTAAACATGCAAACGTGTGTGTGTATGTGTGTCTAGGCCCAGCATTTTGTGTCAGTGCTGCTACCGTTACCAGGTCTGCAGGAGGAGAGGTTTGTGGCGTATGTGGGCTGTGCCTTCGCTCTCAAGGTGAGGCCATCCCACCCGGTTGACAGCTTGTGTTATGTGTATGCTAATATTTGTCCAAAAATGTGGTATTCAAAGTCGGGGAGCGACCCCTAGTGTGGGCGTGGGGGAATTGCAGTGGGGTCGCCGCCGTAAAAAAAAAAAGTATTATATATATATTTTTTTAAAGGGGTCGGGGGGATTACAGTACAGATTATTTGAAAAATGAAATGTGATTTAGTAAATTATTTATATTGGTTCTCCTAATTTTGTAAGAGATAAAAATGAATTGAGTGTTATTTGTTGATGTAAAATGTCCATTTACAGATGTTTAAGGTTGTGTTAGTATATAAATTGGTTCAAACCAACTAAGGCATAGAAGATGATAATAAGAGCGAGAACAGGTTCTCACCACTGGTGGGGGGATAACATGATGTAACGTCCTCAAACATGTGCATGAACATCTAGTTCCAAAATCCTAATACTTTTCTGTTTTGTGTGCCAACGCTAAGGATACCGCTTTGTGGCACACCCATAGGAAAACTGTCAGGAAAATAGAGCTGGTGTTAATATAGATGAATCTGTTGAAACTTGCAGTCCAACTCCTCTGACTATCATCGTTAGGATGCCAAGGATCCTAATTATCTATTATTTCATGAAACAAATCTTATGGAGAATAAACTATATTTTTCTGACAGTTTTTCCCAAGGTGCCAATGGCATAATAGAAGATCTGAATGCCTCGTCAATCCACACCTAGGAACACCACATGACTTAACGCACACACCCAAACCCACACACAGATTCTGACCCAACGTTCGGAACATAACATTAACATAAACATGCACAGTCAAAGAATAACCCTTGTGTTTTACGGGGAAAACACTGCAGCTGAGCAGTCAGTTGTTCATGGATCTACTACTTCACAACTCTGTTCTCTTCCCTGAAGCACATGCCGATTTGGACAGTGAGAGGTTTTGCTGAGGAAGTGATTTTCCCACTTTCCTGTGGTAACCTTGTGTTGGAGCCTCCTAATCCTAATAATAAAGTTGGGGGGGAAAAGGAACATATTTGCCTTTTTCATCCTATTCATCGAATAGCGATGGAATTATTGGCCGATATCGGTCATTAGATTTGGGGTGGAGTCACGAGAAATTCTGCCGATAGAAATGGGATCCCTGCTGAAAAAGTTTGAATACCACTGGTCTAAATGGTCTTCCTGTCCTCCAGACTGTGCAGTTTCTCCATAAGCTGATCCAGCAGTTGTCAGTGGATATCTTCTTCATCGACTGGGAGAGACCGCGTGGCAAAGCCAACAAGACCATCCAGGGTACGTAGTCAAAAAACACCTTTCCCCTTTTCTCTGAAAGTTGTTTTACCCCTCTGTCTCTCTGAATTACAAGTGACCATGATTTGGGTTGTTGTCAGGCAATGCCATCGGTGAGGCGAAGCACAACCCTTCTCCTGTCAGCATCTGGAGGACCTACTTTGTGGCCAACGAGTGGAATGAGATTCAGACCATACGCAAGATCAGCCCCACCTTCCAGATCATGGCTGTGCTTTTCCTACTGGAGGTACACACACGTCTTCTTTCTCTGTCTCCTTGTCTCTCTCTGTCTCCTTGTCTGTCTCCTTGTCTGTCCCTCTCTCTGTCTCTCTCTCTCCCTCTCTCCCTCTGTCTCTCTCTGTGACTCTTTCCCATCAGAGAAATGTCAGCACTCTCCCCTGATACATTTCAAATCACTTTCTTAACGCTCTCTCATTGACTCTGTTGCTCTCTCTTTCTCTCTCCCTGTGTATCTAGGTGGTTGGCTTCTCCAGTCTGGCCCTTAGGGACCCCTGGTCAGATCTCCAGCGCCCCCCTCAGTCCTACTCCCCTCCCTACAGTCTGACGCTGCGCTATGGCCTGGCCGCCACACTCTGGCTCTGCATTGGACTGCTGCAGGTAGGTACACCCCTATGAACTGCAGACGTTGGTCGGACCTGTTACCAGAGTGGGTCTCTGGACAGGCTTTCTCACTCTGTCTTTCTCTCTGCAGATCATTTTCTTCACTGCGTTCCATGAGCGTTTTGTGGAGGATAAGATCCGTCAGTTTGTGGACCTATGCTCCATCAGCAACGTGAGTATCACTCTCACCAGCATGCACAGTGTGTGTGTGTGTGTCTCAGCTGCCGTGCACATTTTGTAAAAGTGAGATGGGCTGATGATGAACTGCTGCTGTTTTAATGCGATCAGTCATTTAAAGAACATTTTTCTTCTGTCTTAGATCTCGGTGCTGCTGCTGTCCCACAGGTGTTTTGGTTACTACATCCACGGGCGCTCCGTCCACGGCCACGCTGACACCAACATGGAGGAGATGAACATCAACCTCAAGAGAGAGGCCGTATGTTCACACAGAGAGACAGACAGAGAGAGAGAGAGGGTGTGGAATTGGGATGTGTGCTTGTGTGTATTTCGTTCCGATATAAAAAGCTATTCAACCCTTTCTCCCTCTCTCTCCCTGTAGGAGTCTCTGTGTGGTCAGAGAGGTCTCCTTCCCAACACAGACACTCAGACCTTCCAGATCTCCATCACCAGCCGCCTACGCCTGCAGTACGACCGCATCCTGGAGCCCCTCAGCAGGGTGGGGCTGTGTGTGTGTCTGTGTGTTTGAGATCATCATAATCAACAGGAAAGATATTCATGTCTGTTCTATGCAATGTGTTTCTATCAGAATATTCTGTTACGTTGTAGCACTTTGAACGTGCCTCTGTCTGAAGCTTTTAAAAATGTAGTTTTCATATTATTTCAGGTTACAACACATTTCATGATTTGCAATTTCAGATTACTTCGTAGAGTTCAATGGGTCAGGTACACTCAAGGGCATGGAAATGTTTACCTTGTTCAAAGGTATATCTGTGTTTGTCTCTAACAGAGAAATGGACCGTCGCGGTTGGTGGACGCAGCCTCGGGTCACCCCTTTGACCGGAGCACCAAAGCCTACCACACCATGAACCGTTTCCTAGGATCTGTCATAGACCATGTAAGATATCAACATACCATGAACCGTTTCCTAGGATCTGTCATAGACCATGTAAGATATCAACATACCATGAACCATTTCCTAGGATCTGTCATAGACCATGTAAGATATCAACATACCACACACCATGAACCGTTTCCTAGGATCTGTCATAGACCATGTAAGATGTCAACATACCATGAACCGTTTCCTAGGATCTGTCATAGACCATGTAAGATATCAACATACCACACACCATGAACCGTTTCCTAGGATCTGTCATAGACCATGTAAGATATCAACATACCACACACCATGAACCATTTCCTAGGATCTGTCATAGACCATGTAAGATATCAACATACCATGAACCATTTCCTAGGATCTGTCATAGACCATGTAAGATATCAACATACCATGAACCGTTTCCTAGGATCTGTCATAGACCATGTAAGATATCAACATACCATGAACCGTTTCCTAGGATCTGTCATAGACCATGTAAGATATCAACATACCATGAACCGTTTCCTAGGATCTGTCATAGACCATGTAAGATATAACATACCATGAACCGTTTCCTAGGATCTGTCATAGACCATGTAAGATATCAACATACCAATGAACCGTTTCCTAGGATCTGTCATAGACCATGTAAGATATCAACATACCATGAACCGTTTCCTAGGATCTGTCATAGACCATGTAAGATATCAACATACCATGAACCATTTCCTAGGATCTGTCATAGACCATGTAAGATATCAACATACCACACACCATGAACCGTTTCCTAGGATCTGTCATAGACCATGTAAGATATCAACATACCATGAACCGTTTCCTAGGATCTGTCATAGACCATGTAAGATATCAACATACCAAACACACACAACACACCATGAGTCACTTCCTGGGATCTGTTCTAATCATTTTCACACACACACACCCTTACCTGATGTTATGTTGTATTCTCTGTAGGCCCATCGGTTAAACACACACACCCTTACCTGATGTTATGTTGTATTCTCTGTAGGCCCATCGGTTAAACACACACACCCTTACCTGATGTTATGTTGTATTCTCTGTAGGCCCATCGGTTAAACACACACACCCTTACCTGATGTTATGTTGTATTCTCTGTAGGCCCATCGGTTAAACACACACCCTTACCTGATGTTATGTTGTATTCTCTGTAGGCCCATCGGTTAAACACACACACCCTTACCTGATGTTATGTTGTATTCTCTGTAGGCCCATCGGGACATGGAATATGTTGTGAGAGACAAACTGTTTTTTGAGAGAGTCATAGGGATGGAGTTCATGGAGCCTATGGACAAGAGCATCTTCTACAACGGTTATGCTGCAACCTTCCCTCACTGCTTTTTCAATCTTGGTTTCAATAGTTTATATGTATATACAGTACCAATCAAAAGTTTGGACACACCTACTCATTCAAGGGATTTTCTTTATTTTGACTATTTTCTACATTGTAGAATAATAGTGAAGACATCAAAACTATGAAATAACACATATGAATCATGTACTAACCACAAAAGTGTTAAACAAATCAAAATATATTTTATATTTCAGATTCTTCAAAGTAGCCACCCTTTGCCTTGACAGCTTTGTACACTCTTGGCATTCTCTCAACCAGCTTCATGAGGTAGTCACCTGGAATGCATTTCAATTAACAGGTGTGCCTTGTTAAAAGTTAATTTGTGGAATTTCTTTCCTTAATGCGCTTGAGCAAATAATTTGTGTTGTGACAAGGTAGGGGTGATGTACAGACGATAGCCCTATTTGGTAAAAGACCAAGTCCATATTATGGCAAGAACAGCTCAAATAAGCAAAGAGAAACGACAGTCCATCATTACTTTAAGACATGCAGGTCAGTCAATCCGAAAATTGTTGCAAAAACCATTAAGCACGATGATGAAACTGGCTCTCACGAGGACCACCTCAGGAAAGGAAGACCCAGAGTTACCTCTGCTGCAGAGGAGAAGTTAATTAGAGTTACCAGCCTCAGAAATTGCAGCCCAAATAAATGCTTCAGAGTTCAAGTAACAAACACATCTCAACATCAACTGTTCAGAGGAGACCGCGTGAATCAGGCCTTCATGGTCAAATTTCTGCAAAGAAACCAATACTAAAGGACACAAATAATAATAAGAAGAGACTTGCTTGGGCCAAGAAACACGAGCAATGGACATTAGACCAGTGGAAATCTTTCCTTTGGTCTGATGAGTCCAAATCTGAGATTTTTGGTTCCAATCGCCATGTCTTTGTGAGACGCATAGTAGGTGAACAGATGATCTCCGCATGTGTGGTTCCCACCGTGAAGCACACCTGTTGTTTCTCTTTGCTTATTTGAGCTGTTCTTGCCATAATATGGACTTGGTCTTTTATCGAATAGGGCTATCTTCTGTATACCACCCCTACCTTGTCACAACACAACTGATTTGCTCAAATGTATTAAGAAGGAAATAAAATCCACAAATACATTTTTAAAAAGGCACACCTGTTAATTGAAATGCAATCCAGGTGACTACCTCATGAAGCTGGTTGAGAGAATGCCAAGAGTGTGCAAATCTGTCATCAAGGCAAAGGGTGGCTTCTTTGAAGAATCTCATATAAAATAGATTTTGATTTGTTTAACACTTTTTTTTGGTTACTTCATGATTCCATATGTGTTATTTCATAGTTTTGATGTCTTCACTATTATTCTACAATGTAGAATTTTTTTAAAATAAAGTAAAACCCTTGAATGAGTAGGTGTCAACTTTTGACTGGTTCTGTATATATCTCAAAACATGGCAGATACAACAGTAATACGCTGTCTATATTACTACATTACACACACTGTGTGGGCTGCAGATAAATGGTGGTGTGGTCTGTGTGAACAAGCCTCTACAGCTGTATGACCTCTGAAATGTCTTTATTAAACTCTGACAGATGAGTCCCATTCATTCAGTGACGTGCTGTTCTATGGGAACGAAGCCACTCTGTTGATCTTTGACACGCTCTTCTTCTGTGTGGTCGACCTGGGAGCACAGAGCTTCATACTGGCAGGCGTACTCACATACTTCCAGCAAATGGTCAGTATTGTGGGTGTACTTGTCTTTGTTTGTTTGTGTTAGTTGTATAACAGCAAAAAATAACATTTGATTTATTTTCTATTCTAGATCTTTCGGTTAATCCGTAACGGTATTGGGCGGAGAAACCTGGCCAACAAAACATTGGTGGACCAGAGGTTCCTTATCTAGTTTCTGCTGTCAGAATGGTGAAAGTATAGACCAGGCGCAGGTCATTCTAGTCCTCGGGGGCCTGATTGGTGTCACAGTTTTGCCCCAGCTAACACACCTGACTCCAGCTAACTAATCATGATCTTCAGTTTACAATGACATTTGATCAATCAGCTGTGTTTGCTAGGGATGGAGAAAAAGTGTGACGAGGTCCAGAGCCTGCTAGTTTTCTGTTCTACCTGATCATTAATTACACCCACCTGGTGTCCCAGCTCTAAATCTGGAAAAAAGCAGTGGAGCTGGTCCAGAGATGAGCTTGAGTGGTATAGACTATAGTATGCCATGTCCTGTTAGCATGTAACAGCCTTGGTAGCTGTGTGACTAGCACGGTTTAATTGTTTTGTTTACAGCTTTTGCAGCTTCTTTTTTTTGGACAAATGCTTTTCTACTTGTTTAGACATTTATTTTGTACATGTTCTTCACAGGGTCGATGATGTACATTTTGTAATTCAGTTTTTCTTTGTGATATGTTTTTAAAAATTAAAGCAATGTGTCTGATTTCATATTGTCTCTTCATTCGCCTCCTCTGTTATTGGCCCTGTAGAGAGAGAAGATGGAGGGAGGTGAAGGTAGAAGAGAGAAGGATTGTGGTACTTAAAACCATCCACACATTAGCTATTGGCTGCTGTAGTGGCATCATCAATTACTAACCTAACGTGCCAGCAAACATATCTTCTGCTGAAGTGTGATGACCTTATTATGGTGCTATAAAACTAGATAACAGAATAGGCCCAGCTCTGCTCTGCTCCAGGGCCAGTAGGAGCTGCAGCCAGCAGGTTCCATTCACCTGTTCCTTTACTACACCTTGTGTTATTTTGCAAATAGTTCATGATGAATAGAGATCTAGACAACTAATTTTGGTGCTTGAAAGTCTGTCACACCCAGCAGCGTGCAAAGGGTTAACAAGCCAGCCAGATCTCCTCTGTCAGAGAGGTGAGCCAATCAGAGTTTAGTATGTTGTGAGCTGGAGAGAGATGCAGCAGGGTGGGTAGCGTAGGAAAACGAAATAGTAAACTCTGAGAACAAGGTCGGTGTCTAGATAAATGTGTTTGGCATGTTACTTTTGTGCAGTATGTGTTAATGCATTGATAACTAACTTCTGTTATATGTTGTGAGCTTTGTTACCGTGACAGTAATGTACAAGACTGACGGAGGGAGTGGTATTTTTAGCTGGCTTGCGGTGACGCATAGCTAGATCATCGCTAGCCAACGTTACTACCCAGCAGTAGAGAAGACTTTGTCGGCCCATCAAATTAATAGGTGACAATGTGCTGGCTTGTATTTGGGATTATTCGCTATTGGGAACTATGTAGATATTGATGTCGATTTAATCTAAGTACAAAGAAGGCTGACTCTGAACTGTACTGTAATCAATATGGCAAATCTGTAGCAGTCAGGCCTATCCAGGGATAGGCCGTGGTCACTGGTTATAGACTGGCGGTTTGAGCGGTATTTCAACGAGTACCGGGTGGTTCCGTGTATTTCAGCCGTGCCTGGGTCTCTTTCGACCGACCAGAGCAGCTGCACTCATTGCCCCTTCGCTACAAATAGCTAGATTAAAGCGTCAATCAGCAAAGCGAAATCCCGGCTCCTGTTTCGGTAAGAAAAAAACTGGGGGATAGGGCTGGAGAAATGTATCTACACTCAAATTCATAGACAGAGCTATGGATGCAAGGACTGACCGTCCATGATATCGAAATAATAGTTTTAACCATGTCTTGAGGCTGTATAGTGTTTGTTTACATTTACTTTGTTTACAAACATTGAAGGTAAACAAGCTTTTATTTTGGGTTCTGATGGAGTGTGACAGTTGAACTAAGATCGAGGCTTTTCTAAGTTATATTCTTCAAGAATCAATGGGTCCATATCATTAATTTAGCAACTGCTGATTGCCCCTTTAATTATTGTGTAATTATTGTATTTTTTTATGTTTTATTAGGATCCCCATTAGCTGTTACAATAGCAGTAGCTCCTTTCCCTGGGGTCCTAATCTAGGCGGTGGAAAGGGCAGAGAGAGGGATAGCCTATGCCATTTGAGAGAATCTAGTTCAGTAGGACAAGATTGGGTTTTCAGGAGTGAGCAAATGTCAGAGCCGCTTCACAGGACTATATATAGTCTGTCAGAAAGCTAGTGGTGGTTGCAAGGCTCTTTCATGGAGCAACACAGCCTGGAAGACCACTAGCCGTGGCTGACCCCTGTAGAGGGGCAAGGCTCTTTCATGGAGCAACAAAGCCTGGAAGACGACTAGTGGTGGTTGACCCCTGTAGCGCACTGGGTCTCAAACCTGTCCTTGGGACCTCGAGCCATTCCATGTTTTTTAAACTAGCACACTGATCCAACTTTCACATCTAAGCCTTTGTTGTAATCAGTGAGCTAGTTTAGAGCTAAATTGTGAAACGTCTGGGGAGAGGTTTGAAAACCACTGCTGTAGAGGGGCAAGGCTCTTTCATGGAGCAACACAGCCTGGCAACCTAGTGCCAGTCTGTCACACTAGCCCGCTAGAGTACTGGAATGCAGTGTTCCATTGTTGGAGTGCAACCTGCCTCAAAGCATAATAAAGCCTCTGCCAAGAGGCTCAGACCTTTATTGCCCAGGAGGTTTCCTTGTAGCAAGGTCACTGGTTCCAGCTCCCTTATTCACCACACAATCAAAATAAATACAGTTGGAAGATAAAAGTGCTTGTCTTGATCTGTTATGTTATTTGCATGTCACTTTTGTTTGTGTTGATCTGTAATGGTACCTTTGTTGAGAGCTCTGTTACTACGTGTCAGTCATTTTCTGTACACTGACTGAATGAGAGGTGTGTACACAATCAAAATGCCATAGTCAGCCGTGGTTGTGTTGACTGAATGATACAGATGATACAAGCTGCAATTTTGCCCATCGCTCACAGTTCCTGGTGTCTCCCGTAGGTGTAGGAGTATTGGCGGTGCTCTGAGAGTGTGTGTGTGTGTGGCGGTGCTCTGAGAGTCTGTGTGTGTATGTGGCGGTGCTCTGAGAGTGTGTGCGCCCAGAGCGAGCCACCATGCCCGTGACATCACAGCTGTTCCGAGGCTTCCCTCGGGCGAAGCTCTGGGGTTCCTCCCTGTTCCCATGCCAACGCCAGCTCCCCCTGCTGCCCCACCTCCCACCGGCCCACCTCGTCGCCGCCCCACCCCATATGGCCGACAGCCATGCCTGTGCGTGGCTATAGGAGGAGCCCTGACCTCCACAGCTACAATCTCACCCCCCCACAGGTCAACTCAATCCTCAAGGCCAACGAGTACAGCTTCAAGGTAGGGGCGGACGATACACACATTTACACCCAGCGAGTACAGCTTCAGGGAGGGGCGGACGATACACACATTTACACACAACGAGTACAGCTTCAAGGTAGGGGCGGACGATACACACATTTACACCCAGCGAGTACAGCTTCTAGGTAGGGGCGGACGATACACACATTTACACACAACGAGTACAGCTTCAAGGTAGGGGCGGACGATACACACATTTACACACAACGAGTACAGCTTCAAGGTAGGGGCGGACGATACACACATTTACACACAACGAGTACAGCTTCAAGGTAGGGACGGACGATACACACATTTACACCCAACGAGTACAGCTTCAAGGTAGGGGCGGACGATACACACATTTACACACAACGAGTACAGCTTCAAGGTAGGGGCGGACGATACACACATTTACACACAACGAGTACAGCTTCAAGGTAGGGGCGGACGATACACACATTTACACACAACGAGTACAGCTTCAAGGTAGGGGCGGACGATACACACATTTACACACAACGAGTACAGCTTCAAGGTAGGGGCGGACGATACACACATTTACACCCAACGAGTACAGCTTCAAGGTAGGGGCGGATGATACACACAACGAGTACAGCTTCACGATTGCGCTGAGACCATAAGAATATGAGTGTGTGCTTTGGTTCTAGGTTCCAGAGTTTGATGGTAAGAACGTGTCGTCGGTGATGGGGTTCGACAGTAACCAGCTGCCTGCCAACGCACCCATCGAGGACCGGCGCAGCGCTGCCACCTGTCTGCAGACGCGGGGGATGCTGCTGGGAGTGTTCGACGGCCATGCGGGCTGCGCCTGTGCTCAGGTAAAGTTTCTGCTGTCATTGTGTATAATCGGCGAGTTAGTTTTAATGTGCAGTTAAAACATCTACCTGTCTGTTTCTCAGGCGCTGAGTGAGAGGTTGTTCTACTACGTAGCCATGTCCTTGATGCCCCATGAGACCCTGTGTGAGCTGGAGTCGGCAGTAGAGGCAGGCAGACCCCTCAGCCCCATCCTGCAGTGGCACAAACACCCCAATGACTACTTCACCAGGGAGGCTCAGACTATGTACTTCAACAGCCTCAGAACCTACTGGCAGGAACTCATAGACCTCAGCAGGTACACACACACACACACACACACACACACACACACACACACACACACACACACACAGCAAGTCATAGACCTCAGCAGGTACACACACACACAGCAAGTCATAGACCTCAGCAGGTACACACACACAGCAAGTCATAGACCTCAGCAGGTACACACACACAGCAAGTCATAGACCTCAGCAGGTACACACACACAGCAAGTCATAGACCTCAGCAGGTACACACACACAGCAAGTCATAGACCTCAGCACGTACACACACACAGCAGTCATAGACCTCAACAGGTACACACACACAGCAAGTCATAGACCTCAGCAGGTACACACACACAGCAAGTCATAGACCTCAGCAGGTACACACACACAGCAGTCATAGACCTCAACAGGTACACACGCAGAAAGTCATAGACCTCAACAGGCATAGGGTATATGCAGTGTTGGAGTTGATTGTATGTGATTGTGTTCCCAGTCCAGGGGAGAGCCTAGGGCCCAGAGAGGCATTGCTGAGTGCCTTTAAGAGACTGGACAGTGACCTGTCTCTGGAGGCTCAGGTGGGAGACCCTGTTCTATGCCCTTGACTTCTATCCTCTGTCCATCGATGTCTCTGTGTTACCATAGTATCCAGCCCTGGGTATAAATGTGTAGTGCTGATCCCTATGTTGTGTTGTCCAGGTGGGAGACGCCAATTCCTTCCTCCACTACTGGGTTCTGAGAGTGGCCTTCTCTGGAGCGACTGCCTGCGTAGCTCACATCGATGGATCCGACCTGTACGTACTGTAGTCCACAGCCACGGATCTCTCTCTGTTGGCTCCCATATGTACTGCCTGGTCTCCATCTGTCTGCTCTGACTGAGTGTCTGAAACCTCTGACTGTGGTTGTGTAGGTATGTAGCGAACACGGGCGACGGCCGGGCGGTGCTGGGGGTCCAGGAGGAGGACGGCTCGTTCAGCGCTCACACGCTCTCCAACGACCACAACGCCCAGAATGAGAACGAGGTGGCCCGCATCCAGGGGGAGCACCCCCCCTCTGAGAAGAAGACTGTCGTACGACAGGTCAGTACCGTTACACATCCAGAGAGAACGGTGGCACAGCAGGTCAGTACCGTTACACATCCAGAGAGAACGATGGCACAGCAGGTCAGTACCGTTACACATCCAGAGAGAACGGTGGCACAGCAGGTCAGTACTGTTATACATCCAGAGAGAACGGTGGCACAGCAGGTCAGTACCGTTACACATCCAGAGAGAACGATGGCACAGCAGGTCAGTACCGTTACACAGCCAGAGAGAACGGTGGCACAGCAGGTCAGTACCGTTACACAGCCAGAGAGAACGATGGCACAGCAGGTCAGTACCGTTACACATCCAGAGAGAACGGTGGCACAGCAGGTCAGTACCGTTACACATCCAGAGAGAACGGTGGCACAGCAGGTCAGTACCGTTACACATCCAGAGAGAACGGTGGCACAGCAGGTCAGTACCGTTACACATCCAGAGAGAACGGTGGCACAGCAGGTCAGTACCGTTACACATCCAGAGAGAACGGTGGCACAGCAGGTCAGTACCGTTACACATCCAGAGAGAACGTTGGCAGAGCAGGTCAGTTAAACATAAAGTAAAAACAAACATATATCCCCTATCTCTTTCTCTCCCTCTGTCAGGACCGGTTGTTGGGCCTGCTGATGCCGTTCCGTGCGTTTGGAGATGTGAAGTTCAAGTGGAGCATTGACTTGCAGCGAGGTGTGTTGGAGTCAGGACCAGACCAGCTCCATGACAACGAACACACCAAGTTCATCCCCCCCAATTACCACACCCCTCCCTACCTCACGGCCGAGCCTGAGATCACACACCACCGCCTCCGACCTCAGGACCGCTTCCTGGTGAGAGACAAAGGATTGGTCAATTGGCTGATTGACCAATTCATGATTTCATTCGTTTATTGATTGATTGATGAGGCTTTGTTGTCTTTTCTTGAACAGAAACTTGCATTGTGCTCCATTAAAACATACCTATATCTGAAGTTATGTAGTTAGAAGTTTCCTTTTGTTCACTACAGGTCTTTGTCCATCCTTCCGCAGGTGCTGGGTACAGACGGGCTGTGGGAGACGCTCCACCGACAGGAGGTGGTCCGGATCGTAGGGGAGTATCTAACGGGGGTCCACCAGCGCCAGCCCCTCACCGTGGGGGGTTACCATGTCACCCTGGGACAGATGCAGGGGCTGCTGGCTGAGAGGAAGGCCCGTGCCTCCTTGGCGTTCCAGGACCAGAACGCTGCCACCCACCTGATTCGCCACGCGGTGGGCAACAATGAGTTTGGAGCAGTGGACCACGAGACGCTGTCCAAGATGCTGTCTCTGCCTGAGGAACTGGCCCGCATGTACCGCGACGACATCACCATCATCATCACACAGTTCAACCCCCACGTGGTTGGACACCAGCGCCAAGGGGGGGAGTCCTGAGCCAGCTCAGCCTCTCAGAGGGGAACGTGGACATGAACAGGAAGTTTACTTTCTAGAAGGAAAAACACTGATGTGAGGACTGGGTCTTGCTACAGACACATAGTTAAGCCCTAATCTTTATTTTACCAAACGCGCATAAAACATACTGTTTATGGACTAACCGTGCAGAGGGAGGACTGCCTACCTTCGGACTCATTATTTTAGGATGGTTATTAAAGAGGTGCGTGTACAGTATGTGCACATGTGAGCACACAGTCCTGGTCATGTGGATTGTTGAAATGCTTGCTGAAACTGACCACAAGTTGGCTCTTTTCTGAGTTTTGTGGCCTTGTGTGTGTATGAAGCTTCTAAAGGATGTTTGATCAACCTCCCTGCAGCATTCTGCTTCTCTGCTCTGTCACAGTCTCTGCCCTGTCACAGTCTCTGCCCTGTCACAGTCTCTGCCCTGTCACAGTCTCTGCCCTGTCACAGTCTCTGCCCTGTCACAGTCTCTGCCCATCTGTCACAGTCTCTGCCCTGTCACAGTCTCTGCCCTGTCACAGTCTCTGCCCTGTCACAGTCTCTGCCCTGTCACAGTCTCTGCCCTGTCACAGTCTCTGCCCTGTCACAGTCTCTGCCCTGTCACAGTCTCTGCCCATAGGAAACTTTAATTTGTGCCAAAAGAGTTTGCTGTGTTATAACTATGTTGTCTGAGCATTGAGGTAATGATACGGTGGCAGCCTTTGTGTTTGTTGAATCTGGCCTGTCTACTCCTCTACAAACATCCCTCCCTCTTTCATATCACAGATTCTGTGCTGTGCAGTTGCAGCATCTGTCTTGCTCTAGAGCTGCAACTGGCCTCCATCCTGGCTCTACTGCATGGCTCTGCTGTTACATAGTAGGGCTCTGTCTGGTCTGTGTTCTGTCATTGGATGGAATACTGTCCTTTCTACTTGTTACAGACGGACAGCCAAGAACTCCCAGGCACAACCTCTTGTGTTTTTTGACAGTTATACGCTCATACGGGGATATGGTATACTAACGTCATCATGCTTACATGGTGTGGATTTGATTAAAAAGTAAACTTTTTAGTTTTTAACAGTGAATCATTGCTAGCCTGGTGTCAGATCTCGGTCTGATGTAACCATGGAATTAGGAATTAGAACTGTAACCATCTGTCATATTCATGCCACCTCCAGGAGTGACTAAAACAGAGACAGACTTCGTCATTGTTGGTAGGACACTAACCACGTTGGTGTGGTTCTAGGCTTTTATAGGCCAAATGAAGGGTGTGCATAATATGAGGTTGTATATCTTATGGTGGTGTATATTTAGGAGAGGAGAACATGTAAAGCTGAAGGTGGCTCTGTCTGGACGCTGGCTGAATACTTGAAGGTTATTTATGCAACTTTTAATATGTCGCAGGTATTTATCCACAATTATATGAGATGTGACAGGTATGTATGTACAGTGTCTTTACCTGTTTGGGCTTGAGACAAAAGTTTTTTTGTATTTGGAAACTTTGAATAAAACACTGACTACACACAATGGCTACTACACATGTTATATTTAGTTCTGCCTGTCTGTACGTATTGCTGCCTGGTTGTGCTGTTCTGCAGTGCCTCTGTCTTTAACTCTCTCCTCCCACACCCCTGGAATGTGGTCAGACCGGACTGTGTGCCCGCGGTGCTCTCAGAAGGTCAAGGCAGACTGAGTTCATTCCAGAGGTCAGCCAGCGAGGTGTCAAGTTACACTGGTGTGTATTTGTGTGTGTTCAGCTCACCCTCTTGCTCCGCACTCTCCCCAACAACAATCCCCTATTGCTTTGTAGCTCTGGAGTAGTTTAATCTGTGTCCCTGTCTGCCTGACATGGAGTTATCTTCTAGTTTGTGTAGTTGGATCAGTAATCAGTGGTGCTTTTTTTGGCTACTTGGATAGCAAGAAGAGTCCATGTAATGTAACCAGTCTGGTTCATATTATGTTCACACTGCTCTCATTCTGCAGTCTAGTCAGTCAGTAACTCAGGCGTGTCCATTGTCAGCCACTAGATGGCGCTAGTAGTCAGAGAACCTTATTGGAAAATCCCTTACACAGAAATATTGGAAGATCCCTTACACAGAAATATGAGAAGATCCCTAACACAGACATATGGGAAGATCCCTTACACAGACATATGAGAAGATCCCTTACACAGACATATGAGAAGATCCCTTACACAGACATATGAGAAGATCCCTTACACAGACATATGAGAAGATCCCTTACACAGACATATGAGAAGATCCCTTACACAGAAATATGAGAAGATCCCTTACACAGAAATATGACTGAGACGTCCCCATGCACACGTGTTTAATTTATTTGATTCAGTGACCTCTAGGCAGGATTGTTATTCTCCTAGGTTTTTCTGTCCTTAGTTACCAATCTATGTGTTTGGGTGTATAGACCTGTTTTGATAGTGGGAGTTTTTGTGTGTTTGTGTGTGTGTGTGTGTGTGTGTGTGTGTGTGTGCATTCCTGCATCGTGTGTGTCAGTGGGTATTGTGTTTATCATTCTCAGCATGTCCTACTGGCATAATGAGTGTATTTCTGAAGTCAAGTAAGGTTGTGTTTGGAAGGAGGGTACTTTATGGGCTATTTTCTTTATGCTGGTGTTATTGGACTGTGTTACATGTTTATGCTGGTGTTATTGGACTGTGTTACCTGTTTATGCTGGTGTTATTGGACTGTGTTACCTGTTTATGCTGGTGTTATTGGACTGTGTTACCTGTTTATGCTGGTGTTATTGGACTGTGTTACCTGTTTATGCTGGTGTTATTGGACTGTGTTACATGTTTATGCTGGTGTTATTGGACTGTGTTACGTGTTTATGCTGGTGTTATTGGACTGTGGTGTTACGTGTTTATGCTGGTGTTATTGGACTGTTACATGTTTATGTTGGTGTTATTGGACTGTGTTACGTGTTTATGCTGGTGTTATTGGACTGTGTTACATGTTTATGCTGGTGTTATTGGACTGTGTTACGTGTTTATGCTGGTGTTATTGGACTGTGTTACATGTTTATGTTGGTGTTATTGGACTGTGTTACCTGTTTATGCTGGTGTTATTGGACTGTGTTACATGTTTATGCTGGTGTTGGACTGTGTTACATGTTTATGTTGGTGTTATTGGACTGTGTTACGTGTTTATGCTGGTGTTATTGGACTGTGTTACATGTTTATGCTGGTGTTATTGGACTGTGTTGTTACATGTTTATGCTGGTGTTATTGGACTGTGTTACCTGTTTATGCTGGTGTTATTGGACTGTGTTACCTGTTTATGCTGGTGTTATTGGACTGTGTTACATGTTTATGCTGGTGTTATTGGACTGTGTTACCTGTTTATGCTGGTGTTATTGGACTGTGTTACCTGTTTATGCTGGTGTTATTGGACTGTGTTACCTGTTTATGCTGGTGTTATTGGACTGTGTTACCTGTTTATGCTGGTGTTATTGGACTGTGTTGTTACATGTTTATGCTGGTGTTATTGGACTGTGTTGTTACGTGTTTATGCTGGTGTTATTGGACTGTGTTGTTACATGTTTATGCTGGTGTTATTGGACTGTGTTGTTACATGTTTATGCTGGTGTTATTGGACTGTGTTACCTGTTTATGCTGGTGTTATTGGACTGTGTTGTTACATGTTTATGCTGGTGTTATTGGACTGTGTTACCTGTTTATGCTGGTGTTATTGGACTGTGTTACGTGTTTATGCTGGTGTTATTGGACTGTGTTACGTGTTTATGCTGGTGTTATTGGACTGTGTTACCTGTTTATGCTGGTGTTATTGGACTGTGTTGTTACATGTTTATGCTGGTGTTATTGGACTGTGTTGTTACATGTTTATGCTGGTGTTATTGGACTGTGTTACATGTTTATGCTGGTGTTATTGGACTGTGTTACGTGTTTATGCTGGTGTTATTGGACTGTGTTACCTGTTTATGCTGGTGTTATTGGACTGTGTTACGTGTTTATGCTGGTGTTATTGGACTGTGTTACGTGTTTATGCTGGTGTTATTGGACTGTGTTACGTGTTTATGTTGGTGTTATTGGACTGTGTTACCTGTTTATGCTGGTGTTATTGGACTGTGGTGTTACATGTTTATGCTGGTGTTATTGTGGTGTTACATGTTTATGCTGGTGTTATTGGACTGTGTTTACCTGTTTATGCTGGTGTTATTGGACTGTGTTACGTGTTTATGCTGGTGTTATTGGACTGTGGTGTTACGTGTTTATGCTGGTGTTATTGGACTGTTATGTGTTTATGCTGGTGTTATTGGACTGTGTTACCTGTTTATGCTGGTGTTATTGGACTGTGTTACCTGTTTATGCTGGTGTTATTGGACTGTGTTACGTGTTTATGCTGGTGTTATTGGACTGTGGTGTTACGTGTTTATGCTGGTGTTATTGGACTGTGTTACATGTTTATGCTGGTGTTATTGGACTGTGTTACCTGTTTATGCTGGTGTTATTGGACTGTGTTACGTGTTTATGCTGGTGTTATTGGACTGTGGTGTTACGTGTTTATGCTGGTGTTATTGGACTGTTACGTGTTTATGCTGGTGTTATTGGACTGTTACGTGTTTATGCTGGTGTTATTGGACTGTTACGTGTTTATGCTGGTGTTATTGGACTGTGTTTACGTGTTTATGCTGGTGTTATTGGACTGTGGTTTACGTGTTTATGCTGGTGTTATTGGACTGTGTGTTACGTGTTTATGCTGGTGTTATTGGACTGTGTGTTACGTGTTTATGCTGGTGTTATTGGACTGTGTGTTACGTGTTTATGCTGGTGTTATTGGACTGTGGTGTTACGTGTTTATGCTGGTGTTATTGGACTGTGGTGTTACGTGTTTATGCTGGTGTTATTGGACTGTGGTGTTACGTGTTTATGCTGGTGTTATTGGACTGTGGTGTTACATGTTTATGCTGGTGTTATTGGACTGTGGTGTTACATGTTTATGCTGGTGTTATTGGACTGTGGTGTTACGTGTTTATGCTGGTGTTATTGGACTGTGGTGTTATATGTTTATGCTGGTGTTATTGGACTGTGGTGTTGTATGTTTATGCTGGTGTTATTGGACTGTGTTACCACCTGTTTATGCTGGTGTTATTGGACTGTGTTACATGTTTATGCTTGTGTTATTGGACTGTGTTGTTGTTGTTATGTGTTAAGGCTGGTGTTATTGGACTGTGTTGTTGTTATGTGTTAAGGCTGGTGTTATTGGACTGTGTTGTTGTTATGTGTTAAGGCTGGTGTTATTGTACTGTGTTGTTATGTGTTAAGGCTGGTGTTATTGGACTGTGTTGTTGTTATGTGTTAAGGCTGGTGTTATTCGACTGTGTTGTTGTTATGGTTTTAAGGCTGGTGTTATTCGACTGTGTTGTTGTTATGGTTTTAAGGCTGGTGTTATTCGACTGTGTTGTTGTTATGGTTTTAAGGCTGGTGTTATTGGACTGTGTTGTTGTTATGTGTTAAGGCTGGTGTTATTCGACTGTGTTGTTGTTATGGTTTTAAGGCTGGTGTTATTCGACTGTGTTGTTGTTATGGTTTTAAGGCTGGTGTTATTCGACTGTGTTGTTGTTATGGTTTTAAGGCTGGTGTTATTCGACTGTGTTGTTGTTATGTGTTAAGGCTGGTGTTATTGGACTGTGTTGTTGTTATGTGTTAAGGCTGGTGTTATTCGACTGTGTTGTTGTTATGGTTTTAAGGCTGGTGTTATTGGACTGTGTTGTTGTTATGGTTTTAAGGCTGGTGTTATTGGACTGTGTTGTTGTTATGGTTTTAAGGCTGGTGTTATTGGACTGTGTTGTTGTTATGGTTTTAAGGCTGGTGTTATTGGACTGTGTTGTTGTTATGGTTTTAAGGCTGGTGTTATTGGACTGTTCTTGTTACCGTCTTACGGGCTCCAGACCTTTTTCATGTGGTCTTTTTACGCTGATCTTAACTTTTTTTGTACATAATATTTCCACCATAATTTCCTATATCTGAAAACATATTCTGGATATCAGAACATTGATCACTGACTTCCGTCTGGATGAACATTTCTACTTCAACGAGTAGCTCTGGATGTTGTGCTTCCTCCGGACCAGGCCCAAGGAGAGGCAGGCGAGGCGACATCCTGACGAGACTACGTTGGAGAGTAAATAGACCATCGTTGTCCTCTGTTCTATTGGCGAACGTGCAGTCACTGGAAAACAAACTGGATGAGCTCCTTTCGAGGCAAAGCTATCAACGGGACCTGAAAAATTGTAATATTTGGTGTTTCTCCGAGTCGTGGCTGAACGAGGACATGGATAATATACATCTAGCTGGTTGTTCTATGCGTCGTCAAGACCGGACGGCTGACTCGGGTAAGACGAAGGGCGTAGTGGTGTGTCTCTTTGTTAACAACAGCCGGTGTGGTTTTTGCTTGCCTGAATTAAAGTACCTCATGATAAGCTGCAGCCCATACTATTTACCAAGAGAGTTTTCATCTATATTTTTTGTTGCTGCCTATTTACCACCACAAACCGATGCTGGCACTAAGACTGCACTCAATGAGCTGTATAGGGCCATAAGCAAAAAATAAAATGCACATCCAGAGGCGGCGTTTCTCGTGGCCGGGGATTTTAATGCAGGGAAACTGAAATCCATTTTACCTCATTTTTACCAGCATGTCAGCTGTGCAACTAGAGGAGACAAAACTCTACATCACTTTTACGCCACACACAAAAACGCATACAAGTCCTCCCTTTGGCAAATCAGACCATAACTTCCTGCTTACAAGCAAAAACTCAAACAGGAAGTACCAGTGACACCCTCAATACAGAAGTGTTCCTACGTAGCAGATGCCAAGCTACAGGACTGTTTATCTTGCACAGACTGGAGTGTGTTTTGGGATTCATATGATAACATTGAGGAGTTTACCACATCAGTCACCAGCTTCATTATAATTGCATCAACAATGTCGTCCCCACAGTGATCGTACACACATACCCAACCAGACGAGCCATCAAACAGGCAAAGCATCAATACAGGACTAATATCGAATGCTGCTACGCCGGCTCTGACACTTGAAGGATGTGCAAGGCTTGCAAACTATCAAGGATTATAAAGGGAAACCAAGCCGCGTGTTGCCCAGCGTTGCAAGTCTACCAGACATGTAAATGCCTTTTATGCTCGCTTCAAGGCAAGGAACACTGAACCATGCATGAGAGCACCAGCTGTTCCGGACAACTATGTGATATCACTCTCTGTAGGCGAGGTGATTTAAGACTTTTCAACCTACCCCGACCCGGTCTGTACCAACTTGTTTCAAGCAGACCACCATAGTCCCTGTACCCAAGAACACCAAAGCCTAAATGACTATCACCCCGCAGCACTCACATCTATAGCCATGAAATGCTTTGAAAGCCTGGTCACCCTGGACCCACTGCAGTTTCCATACCACCCCAACAGATCCACAGATGAGTAAATTTCTATTGCACTCCAAAATGCCCTCACCCACCTGGAAAAAAGTAATACCTATGTAAGAATTCTGTTCATTGACTGCACCTCAGCATTCAACAACATAGTCCCCTGCAAGCACAGCACCAAGCTCAGGACCCTGGGACTGAACACCTCCCTCTGAAACTGGATCCTGGACTTACTGACGGGCCACCCCTAGGCAGCAAAAACACATCCGCCACGCTGACCGTCAACACGGGGGCCCTTCCTGTACTCCCTGTTCACTCATGACTGCATGTCCATGCACTACTCCAACACCATCATCAACTTTGCTGACAAGGCATTGGTAGTAGGACTGATCACAGAGGATGATGAGGCAGCCTATAGGGAGGAGGTCAGAGACCTGCCCGTGTGGTGCCAGGGCAACAACCTCTCCCTCAATGTCAGCAAGACAAAGGAGCTGATCGTGGACTACAGGAAACAGAAGGCCGAGCTCAACCCATCCACATCGACGTGGCTGTATTGGAGCTGGTCCAGAGCTTCAAGTTCCTCGGTGTCCACATCACTTAGGAATTATCATGGCCCACACACACCCACACAGTTATGAAGAGGGCACTACAGCGCCTCTTCCCCCTCAGGAGGCTGAAAAGATTTGGCACGGGCCCTCAGATCCTCACAGCTGCATCATTGAGAGCATCTTGACTGGCTGTGTCACCGCTTGGTATGACAACTGCAAAGCACCCGACCGCAAGGCACTACAGAGGATAGTGTGTATGGCCCAGTACATCACTGGTGCCGAGCTCCCTGCCATCCAGGAACTCTATACCAGACGGTGTCAGAGGAAGGCCCAAAAAATTGTCAAAGACTCCAACCACCCAAACCATAGACTGTTTTCTCTGCTATCCCACAGCAAGAAGAACCAGTACACCAAGTCTAGAACCAACAGGACCCTGAAAAGCTTCTACTACCAAGCCATAAGACTGCTAAACAAGATTGCTAAATAGTTAGTAAAACGGACACCCGGACTACCTGCATTGACCCTTTTTTGCACTGACTCTATGCACACACACTGGACTCTACCCACACATATTTACACTGACAACCCAACATACACACACACTTGTTTGCACTAACTCTCCTGTAGTGACACTATGCACACACACTGGACTCTAACCGCACATCCATACACACACATATAACACGCGCACACATGCATACTGATGCCACTCACACACAGAGAGACTTTCACACTCCTGTTGCATAGTCACGTTACCCCTATCTATATGTACATACAGTTGAAGTCGGAAGTTTACATATACCTTAGCCAAATGCATTTAAACTCAGTTCTTCACAATTCCTGACATTTAATCCTAGTAAAAATTCTCTGTCTTAGGTCAGTTAGAATCACCACTTTATTTTAAAAATGTGAAATGTCAGAATAATAGTAGA
The DNA here is from genome assembly GCF_905237065.1 of Salmo salar. Classification (NCBI taxonomy): domain Eukaryota; kingdom Metazoa; phylum Chordata; class Actinopteri; order Salmoniformes; family Salmonidae; genus Salmo; species Salmo salar. The sequence continues at coordinate 15,592,765 of NC_059443.1, forward strand.
GGGAATGATTTATTTCAGCTTTTATTTCTTTCATCACATTCCCAGTGGGTCAGAAGTTTACATACACTCAATTAGTATTTGGTAGCATTGCCTTTAAATTGTTTAACTTGGGTCAAACGTTTCGGGTAGCCTTCCACAAGCTTCCCACAATAAGCTGGGTGAATTTTAGCCCATTCCTCCTGACAGAGCTGGTGAAACTGTCACAAGAATGTTCAATCCCAATGATGATAACTAACAATTATTTAAGCTTTGACCAATCCCAGAGGTTTGTAAGACCCTGGGTTTAATAATAATTAGGCAAAGACTCAGCTTATGCAAAAGGTCTGTACAGTTTATTCAGAGAACGTTCTAAAATCAAAAAATGCAAAGACATGACATTTTATAACTCCCATTATCCCCCACCTCCTTACATGCACATAGAGACACACAAACAGTAGGTGGGCTGTATCTTTCCCCACAGTCCGCATTCCTCGTCTATCACTACCAAGCTGGGAGTTCTATCCTCCCGACATTAGAGGGACCTTGACAGGACTCCCTTTCCTGTCATAAGTTTCTTAGAGTTCTAACCAGGTCAGGTCATGAATAGTTAAATTGTCCTCTTTATTTTCTTAGTCACACACACATTTCTCTCCCTTACTAGTCTCGACCAAACCTTATTGGACTTAGGTTTATCACTCTAATTATTCATTATACATGTTACATAATCTAATAATTACTAATAGTTACGTTTGTCTAATTATTCATAATACATGTTACATAATCTAATAATTTTGTTTCAGGGTGGAATTCTTTAGTCATTACCTTAAACATATAAATTCCCTTATCAGTAACCGAGTCAGGTTTGTAGGCCTCCTTGCTCGCACACACATTTTCAGTTCTTCCCACAATTTTTCTATGGGTTTGAGGTCAGGGCTTTATGATGGCCACTCCAATACCTTGACTTTGTTGTCCTTGAGCCATTTTGCCACAACTTTGGAAGTATGCTTGGGGTCATTGTCCATTTTGAAGACCCATTTACGACCAAGTTTTAACTTCCTGACTGATGTCTTGAGATGTTGCCTCAATATATCCACATAATTTTCCTCCCTCATGATGCCATCTATTTTGTGAAGTGCACCAGTCCCTCCTGCAGCAAAGCACCCCCAGAAGATGATGCTGCCACCCCCGTGCTTCACTGTTGGGATGGTGTTCATCGGCTTGCAAGCCTCCCCCTTTTTCCTCCAAACATAACGATGGTCATTATATCCAAACAGTTCAATTTTAGTTTCATCAGACCAGAGGACATTTCTCCAAAAAGTACGATCTTTGTCCTCATGTGCAGTTGCAAACAGTAGTCTGGCTTTTTAATGGTGGTTTTGGAGCAGTGGCTTCTTCCTTGCTGAGCGGACTTTCAGGTTATGTCGATATAGGACTCGTTTTACTGTGGATATAGATACTTTTGTACCTGTTTCCTCCAGCATCTTCACAAGGTCCTTTGCTGTTGTTCTGGGATTGATTTGCACTTTTTGCACCAAAGTACGTTCATCTCTAGGAGACAGAACGCGTCTCCTTCCTGAGCGGTATGACGGCTGCGTGGTCCCATGGTGTTTATACTTGCACATTATTGTTTGTACAGATGAATGTGGTAACTTCAGGCGTTTGGAAATTGCTCCCAAGGATGAACCAGACTTGTGGAGGTCTACAATTTTTTTTCTGAGGTCATGGCTGATTTGTTTGATTTTCCCATGATGTCAAGCAAAGAGGCACTGAGTTTGAAGGTAGGCCTTGAAATACATCCACAGGTACACCTCCAATTAACTCAAATGATGTCAATTAGCCTATCAGAATCTTCTAAAGCTATGACATAATTTTCTGGAATTTTCCAAGCTGTTTAAAGGCACAGTCAATTTAGTGTATGTAAACTTCTGACCCACTGGAATTGTGATACAATGAATTATAAGTGAAATAATCTGTAAACCATTGTTGAAAAAATTACTTGTCATGCACAAGGTAGATGTCCTAACCGACTTGCCAAAACTATAGTTTGTTAATTAACAAGAAATTTGTGGAGTGGTTGAAACACTTAGGTTGGAGTCATTAGAACTCGTTTATGTAAACTTCCGACTTCAACTGTATCTACTCCTGCACATCGACTCTGTTCTGGTAATCCCTGTATAGAGCCATGTTTTTCATTTATTTACTCCTGCACATCGACTCTGTTCTGGTAATCCCTGTATAGAGCCATGTTTTTCATTTATTCCTCGTGTCACTATTTCTATAAAAAAGTTATTTAACTGCATTGTTAGAAAAGGAACCGTAAGTAAGCACTTCACTGTTAGTCTACACATGTTGCTTATGATGTGACAAATACAATTTGATTTGTTGTTGTGATGTTTATTTATTGAGTTGATAGTAATTAACACCCATTCAGAGCTTCAGTCATCACACGAGTCTGGCATAAAGTCACCTTGTCACCAGGTAAATAACAATGGCATCAACAGTAGATCAAACATAGAGAGGCGGCTGGTGGACAAGAATGGGCCCAGTAGTAGAAGGCTGTGTTGACCCCTCTGTTACCGCTCCAGAACTTCCCTGCTGGGATCCAATGTGATTCTGGATTGTGGCCCTGCATTGTGAGTGAGTGAGAAGGACTGAGTCACAGAAACAGATGCTCCACTCTGGAACGCTCACGCATCACCACTTCCTGTCAGGAGTGGAGGAGTGGGTGTTGCTACGGGAACACTTGAAGGACAACGCTCCACCATCACTCACTAACGCACCACTGGGAGGTTATTTACTGATCACAGATCATAGTTTACCTTAAGGTTTGTGTCTACACAGCCCAGACTCCACGCTCTGACACCTCTTCGCGCTTAACTAATAGTAAACATCTTGTTTCGTGTGCGTGAGTCTTTCTCTCATGAGACCTGCGTTATCTCCCTGTGGAACAGCGATGGTGACGGGGTGGAGGAGGCTCTTCCTATTATGTCACATCCTTGTCCCCTGGCTCACCCCTCAGCACATACACACTGCTCGTCACTTGTGTTCATAATGTCTTTACAGGAATTCCTCTGGCCATGTCGCAGTTACATGAGGACATCTTGCAGGTGCAGTTTTGCCCTGTTAGCTACGTGTTGTATTTTTGTTCTGAAAAACTAAACTCCTGTGAAACATATACAAAGCAAACATGTAGACTCTATTGTCAATGTTAAAAGACCTGCATTTCCTCACAAAACAGTATTTTGTGTCTTGCTGAACAGCGTGGTGATGGTGTTACAAATTCCTATTCAACTTTAAAAATCTAAAGTAACACACACACCCACACACACAAACTGGCAAACAAAAACACACATGCGCACACACACCACACAGTTAAAGGAATAAGGGCCGTTCTGGTGATATGTATTGCATGGGCGGAGAGATCAGAGGTCAGTTGATGGTCATGAGAAGCTGTGATGACACACACACACACACACACACCTGACCTGCACACATTTGTGTTTTGTGACAGTAACGACATCCTATCACTTCATCTCTTCTGTCTCTCTGGTGGGTGTGTTTGGGTCTGTTGTTGTGGAATGCGTTACCAGGTTACGAGAGCAGAGTGGACCCAGGCGTAAACAATAAAAGTTGTCTGATGCTTAGATGCACTTTATGAGCTCTGAAACCTAAACTGCACTCTGCCTCTGTCTCCACACACACACTAGGCCCGTTTATACCTACATGGTTCTAACTTGCCTCTTTTGTCCTGATCTTGTCCACATTCTGATTATGCCCACATTTTTAGACAGTCAAAAGGCACATTGTGATCTGATTGTGATCATCATCCTGCCCACCTTGGAGGTAGTCAGACACACATTGTGTCTGGATATCTTACAAGTGTAGACGGATCTGGACAAAGAAACCATTTAAATCAGAATTATTCCAACCTCTAAAATCATTGACAGGTGCTGCCATTAACTTACAATAAATATTATTTTGAAAGAATAGCTGTGAAATAATTTGCAGAGAGATAATTGTCTTTCATTCTCCCAGTACCTTTAAGAAAAGTCTTTAGTTCTTCTCTCTCTCTCCCTCTTCCCCTCTCCCTGAGACGAGTCATCATCATTCAGTTCAGAGGACAGAATGACAGGTAGACACAAAAACAGGCAGAGAGAGAACTGAAATACCACCTCTAAGGAGTTTTCCTCATCAGAAGCCTTTTCAGAGGTATAAAAAGCTGCTGCTGTACGATCAACGTGACAGACTGTTCTCTGCAGTTATGACCAGAGAAGTTTTAACGGTTATTACAGTTACCTCATCACTCACCTGTCAGAAACATACACAAGCACGCACCTACATTCCTCTCTCAGCCCAAAGCACACACACATGCACATAATATTACATTCCTCTCTCAGCCCAAAGCACACACACACACATGCACATAATATTACATTCCTCTCTCAGCCCAAAGCACACACACACACACATGCACATAATATTACATTCCTCTCTCAGCCCAAAGCACACCATTTTACTGAAAATCAGTAGGTCCAGATAGCCTTTATTCAGACAGACATTTTCCCCACTCCTCTCTCCATTACTGTGTTGCACACACCAAGGTAATAATAGTAAACAAAAACTGAAATGAAAATTAAATTAAATAAAAACAAAAATTGGAAAAACAATTGAGTAAACTGAAAAACAAACTATACTGAAACTATTATCTTTGACTGCAAAACAAACTAAAATAGAATTAAAACCATCATGAATTATGTTCAGTTGTTTTTTTCCTTCTAAACTTTGGACAAAAATCTAATGGGGTTTTGAAGCTTCTGAATCTGGAGGGTAAATGCTGCCAGTAGATGGCGATGTTTCAAATAGGCCTAGCTGATGCATCACTGCATGCTAGCTAACGGAAGAAATCCCAGGGCGAGCACGAAGCATGAGCGTGAACAATGGCAGCAGCAAACACAACACCAGCAGTGGTTGGTTGCAAAAGACAAAACCCTGTATGAGATTATTTTGAGTACATTGCTGGAAAGGACAAAATCAAATGTAAGCTAATAATCATTTATTGGATTTATATAGCACTTTTCTACCAACTGAGGTACTCCAAGCACTTTACCTTGTAGGGGGGAAACTCACCAACCATTTTTGTGCCAGAACACTCACCACACATCAGCTAGGTGGTCATGATGGGAATGGGACCAGGTTGGTAATTTTGTCATGACACCAGTGTTAACACCCTTACTCTAATGATAAGTAACGGGCTTTTTAATGACCACAGAGAGTCAGGACATCCGTTTAACATCCCATCCAAAAGACAGCACCCTACACAGGGCAATGTCCCCTTCACTGCCCTGGGGATCTCCTTAGACCAGAGGCAAAAGTGCCCCATACTGGCCTTCCAACACCACTTCCAGCAGCATCTGCTCTCCCATCCAGGGACCAACCAGGACCGACCTGGCTTAGTTTCAGAGCAAGCCAACAGTGGGATCTAGAGTGGTATGCTGCTGGCTGGCTGGCAGCAGTGGGATGCAGGGTGGTATGCTGCTGGCTGGCAGCAGTGGGATGCAGGGTGGTATGCTGCTGGCTGGCAGCAGTGGGATGCAGGGTGGTATGCTGCTGGCTGGCAGCAGTGGGATGCAGGGTGGTATGCTGCTGGCTGGCAGCAGTGGGATGCAGGGTGGTATGCTGCTGGCTGGCAGCATGTGTGGAACAGATATAAAAGGGAAAAACCCAACCAACCTCAAAGTTAATCTGTACAGCACCCACAAAGAATTTCAGGATAAAGACTGGGAGATAGCTATTGTTTTATTTTTGTAATTCGCTGAGGATTCGACTCCCGGTATCATATGAACACGCATAAGATGTGGATAATATGTAGAATTGCCGACAATGAGCATTAAAACAACAAATGATTCTCTCTACCAACAAGAAGGGTATGAACGGTTTCAACAGTTTGGTGTGGCATGGATTGCGAGGTGGGGGTTTGTTACTACGCTGATAAATGAAAATATCCATCAGGACTTTTTCCACCTAGGAAATGTGTGTGTATCTCCTATAGTCCTACAACACATACATGGCCCCTAGCATAAGGACACTTGAGGCTACTTTCTGTCCCTAACACAAAAAACTACAACTCAAACTGAAACTACAACTGAATAATATAAAAACAAAATGTTTTTTATCCTACTGAAACAGAATAAAAACTAGTAAATCAAGTCTGAAACCGAATGGAAACTCAACTGAATTTCAAATAAAATCTAAAAAGTAATAGAAATAAAATTGAATAGAAAATCACAAATCTATAATAACCTTGGTACACACTCAGACATTCACCAGGCACTCATTTACACTGGGCTTGTCAAACAGTTAACACCAAGGGTTAAACTGAGGGATGTTTAGGTGTTGGAACTGTCTCCAACAGGTTGTTTTTCCATGGTCATTTCTACTCTTTACTGTATGCCGTCTTTCTCCCATTCTAAAGTGGTGGAACCGTCCTAATTTAACCCTCGGCTAGCTAGCATCTTCACTAATATCAGGCCTCAACAAAAAACATCATGGAGTATCAGTATAAAGACAGTATCAACCACAAATAACAGTCAGAGGCAAACAGTGAACTAAAGTCTCTAAGCAACAGTCTACACAATTACAGCAAGCAGCTTGAAATGGAGTGTTTGAACCATCACACAGTGCACAGCCAGTCAAGACACACTAGCTGAGAATGGACAGTCTACATTCTAAATACAGACAAAATTCACTGACAGGGGAAATAAGTTATTGAGCTGCGTGAGTGCATGATTATGACAAGACCAGGTAGTATTTATAACATATGCATACAACCAATCAAAGTAGATCTGTTCTTCAGAAATATAACAATTAAACAATCACATGCTATCTCATGTGTTTCTAGAGAATGGCGTCCGTTTCTCCCAGCACGGATTTCTTCTGGTTGTCCTTTTTTATACGATGGAAAGCGATAATCAGGACCAGGGCTAGGGAGGAAGTGACATCACCCATCAATAACAGTCCAAAAATAATATTGGAAACCCAGAACTAAAATCCTGCGTAATTGCGTTAGATACTCGATTAGTCCAAAATAACAACAACTATCAACAACAATACAACGTTTTATGCTACAGTTAGGTCTTAGTTCCTCGATTGTACCATTCCGCCCTCTTCCCTTAAAGTGCATAGCAACAACACCAGTGATCAACAGCGCATGCTACCCACCGATGAATCCGACAGTTCCAGCCAGGATTCCGATGGTGGTGGGCATTCCTAACACCCCTGCATGAACGCCTGGCTCGGTGAAACAGTATCCCAGCTCTGTACAGTTACACACTCGCACTGTAGGGAGAACACACACATCAGAGACAAATACACATTGGTAAAAGACACCCGCTCACAGCTACACGTTCTGGTGTGTGATCTATCACACACAGCTGGCTGTAACCACTCACCCTCAAACTTCTGTGTGATGCCCATGCCAGCGTTGTCTTTGATGTTGATGGGGATTAGGAAGGTTTTGTCCTCGCTGGGAGATTTCTTCAGGGTCAGTTTAGCAGACGTACCTACAGGAAACCAAGGGAAGAGACACAATCCCACATCAGCATGGGAGCACATTAATAGACAGGATCTCTAGGAGATGTAGTCTTGTCTAACAAATGTGTACCGTCCACAGCGCTTAGGTCCCAGTTGGGGGACTTCTTGCCCTGGGCCAGGCTGAATGTGAAAGGTGCTCCGAAGGGATCTGCGTCTGCGTCCAGGGCCGTCAGGACTATAGGCTGGGGCTTCTTCACACAGATGAAGGCCTGGTTCTCTGTCAGCTTGGGGACATTGTCATTCACATCCAGCAGCCTCACAGACACCTCACGCTCTGAGGACAGCTCTGGATTGGCTGGGGGTGGAGAGATATTATTCATTATGGATATTCTCTAATCTGGACTCAAACTGGCAGTGTGTGGGTCAAAAAATTATCCTAAATATACATGTGTGTTCTTCACCTTTCTCGAAGGCGACAACAGTAAAGTGGAAGGCCTCCACCGCCTCTCTGTCCAGCACAGCTTTATTCTTTATCTTTATCTCTCCAGTAGCAGGATCAATCTCCAACCAACCCTTAGTGTCTCCCTCCATCTTGAACCTACAATACACACACAGTTAGAGCACAAAACCTACACTATCAGAGCTATAACACACACACAACATCAGTCCCTCTCATAATGTGATTACAGTATCTCTTTGCCCTCTGGGTCCTTGGCATCTATTTTGAGCAGCGTAGCTCCCTCCTTGGTGTCCTCTGGCACCGTGACATCCAGAATGTCCATGTCAAACACTGGAGCCTCATCAACGTCACTGATCGCCACATAGACCACGGCGGACGACTCAGCGCTGTACTCGAGACCGCTCACCAGCGGCTCTGGGTTACGAGCATCAATCTGTAGCTTATAGGAGGAAGCAGTCTCATAGTTCAGAGGCTGGAGAAAGAGGGGGAAGGAGGGAGAGAGGGGAGGGAGGAAGAGAGAGGGGGAGGAAGGAAGGGAGATCAAGGGGGGATGAAGGGAGAGAGAAGGGTAGGAAGGGAGAGAGAGGAGGAGGAAGGGAGAGAAAGGGGGAGGAAGGGAGGGGGAGGAAGGGAGAGAGAGGGGGAGGAAGGGAGAGAGAGGGGAGAGGAAGGGAAAGAGAGGGGGATGGAGAGGGGAAGGGGGAGGGAGGCAGATGGGAAGGAAAGGAGAGAGAGATCTGTGAGCATTCTTGAGCAAAATGGAAGCATTTGTGTGGGTTTGTTTCAGGCTGCTGGTGGACGTTTCCTTTAATAATCAATACAACCATAGATCTAGGATCAGCTTGCCATCTTTATCATCACCTATCGAAATCTGACCTTCCGTAGGTGTCTTCCAGTATGAAGTTACCTTAGCAACAACAAGCCTGCCCTCCCCATTGTCATCTGTCTCCATGGCGAAAACTCCGTCTTCGTTGCCAGCGGTTATGTGGAACTCGATGCGGGAGCTTCCTGTTCCAGGGTCGTCAGCGTCTGTGGCTTTCACTGTCAGGAGGGTGTGGCCTAGAGCTGTGTCTTCAGACAGGTTGTGACTACCATACTACAGAGAGACAGAGAGAGAGGGAGAGATAGAGAGGGAGAGAGACAGAGAGGGAGAGAGAGACAGAGAGAGACAGAGAGAGACAGAGAGAGGGAGAGAAAGAGAGGGAGAGAGAGGGAGAGAGAGAGAAAGATAGACAGAGAGAGGGAGAGAGAGACAGAGACAGAGACAGAGAGAGGGAGAGAGAAAGATAGAGAGGGAGAGAGAGACAGAGAGAGAAAGAGAGAGAGAGAGAGAGACAGAGAGGGAGAGACAGAGAGAGAGCGAGAGGGAGAGAGAGACAGAGCGAGAGAGAGAGAGAGACAGTATTAAAGGTCACAGGTCAACAACCCATACCAACTAAAGCATCTATGAAACTCAGGTGTCTCAGGTATGTCTCAGGTATATCTCAGGTATATCTCAGGTATATCTCAGGTATATCTCAGGTATATCTCAGGTATATCTCAGGTATATCTCAGGTATATCTCAGGTATATCTCAGGTATGTCTCAGGTGTGTCTCAGGTATGTCTCACGTCATTCATCTCGAAGATGGGCAGCTCATTGTTGATGTCGATAACCTTGATGAGGACCTTACATTCTGTGCTGAAACCTGACGGAGACACACAATAGTATGTGAGGGCCCATTGAAGCAAACACGTGTCTGTGCTGTTCAAACTTTTAGACAAAGGTCAAGTGTGTGTGTGCATGTACCTGGGTCGTTTACTCTGACAGTGAGGTGGTACTCTGTTGCGTCTCTGCGTTGGAGCATCTGCTTGGCCTGGATGCGGCCGCTGATGCCATCGATGGTAAAGACGGAGGAAGGGGTTTGGGACACCAGCGAATAGGAGAGCAGTGCGTTGGGTGTGTTGTCATCATCAGCATCATGCACCATCAGATGTCCAACCGGGCTGCCTGGAACCCAGAGGAACCAATCACACAGGTTATATGAGTTCCTATTAGAATGCTTCAGCTGTGAACACACATACCTTTAATATAACAACACAGTCCTAACACCAGTCTCAACACAGTCCTAACACCAGTCTCAACACAGTCCTAACACCAGTCCAACACAGTCCTAACACCAGTCAACACAGTCCTAACACCAGTCTCAACACAGTCCTAACACCAGTCAACACAGTCCTAACACCAGTCAACACAGTCCTAACACCAGTCTCAACACAGTCCTAACACCATTCTCAACACAGTCCTAATATCAGTCTCAACACAGTCCTAACACCAGTCAACACAGTCCTAACACCAGTCTCAATACAGTCCTAACACCAGTCACAACACAGTCCTAACACCAGTCTCAACACAGTCCTAACACCAGTCTCAACACAGTCCTAATATCAGTCAACACAGTCCTAACATCAGTCACAACACAGTCCTAACACCAGTCAACACAGTCCTAACATCAGTCCCAACACAGTCCTAACACCAGTCACAACACAGTCCTAACACCAGTCTCAACACAGTCCTAACACCAGTCTCAACACAGTCCTAACATCAGTCACAACACAGTCCTAACATCAGTCCCAACACAGTCCTAACACCAGTCTCAACACAGTCCTAACACCAGTCTCAACACAGTCCTAACATCCGTCACAACACAGTCCTAACATCAGTCACAACACAGTCCTAACACCAGTCTCAACACAGTCCTAACATCCGTCACAACACAGTCCTAACATCAGTCACAACACAGTCCTAATATCAGTCTCAACACAGTCCTAACACCAGTCTCAACACAGTCCTAACATCCGTCTCAACACAGTCCTAACATCAGTCTCAACACAGTCCTAACATCAAAGTCACAAGATACAAGACTTTTCAGACATTTATGGAATGCACATCAGGGTCAATGAAATGTAAAAGTAAGCATGTGGACACCTGCTCATCAAACATCTCATTCCAAAATCCTGGGCATTAATATGGAGTTGGTCCCCCCTTTGCTGCTACGGCTGAAATAGCTAATCCACTCATTTAAAGGGGTGTCCATATACTTCTGGCTGTGTAGTGTATCACACATCTCCAACCTATCACACACACATCCAGTAGTAAGTTACCTGTGGGTTCGTTCTCCTGCACTTCAAACACACTGAGTTCCTCCTCACAGATTGGAGCGTTATCATTCACATCGTCCACCACCACCTGCACCTCCAGGGGAGGTTCGACCTGGTTACCGTAGCTATCCTCAGCAAACACCACCAGGATGTACTGGAACACACACACACACACACACACACACACACACACACACACACACACACACACACACACACACACACACACACACACACACACACACACACACACACACACATTTATTTTGATGTGAACTATCCAGTGATGGACAGTACTCCATTGATTGTGATGAGGAGGACTAGCTGGTTACCATGGCCTTATCCTCTCTGTCCAGCTCCTCAGTCAGCAGAATGTCTCCATCCTCCGTGACATTGAAGGGGAACGTCAGCTCCCGTTCTTTCTGTACCAGCCTGTAGAAGGCACTGGGATCATTAGACTGGACCTGCAGGGAGACATCAGACAGACAGACAGACAGACAGACAGACAGACAGACAGACAGACAGACAGACAGACAGACAGACAGACAGACAGACAGACAGACAGCTTTAGATATGTACTGTATCTTAACTGCTTTATGTAACATTTTCCTTTAATCATGCAGTGATGTCAATAGGAGATCAAATTTAAGGTATGCATGCTGATTATGTGTTTTCTAAACAGTCTCTTTAGGTCCTTAGTGTTTTCTAAACAGTCTCTTTAGGTCCTTAGTGTTTTCTAAACAGTCTCTTTAGGTCCTTGGTGTTTTCTTAGGTCCTTAGTGTTTTCTAAACAGCCTAATTAGGTCCTTGGTGTTTTCTTAGGTCCTTAGTGTTTTCTAAACAGCCTAATTAGGTCCTTGGTGTTTTCTTAGGTCCTTGGTGTTTTCTAAACAGTCTCTTTAAGTCCTTGGTGTTTTCTAAACAGCCTCTTTAGGTCCTTAGTGTTTTCTAAACAGTCTCTTTAGGTCCTTAGTGTTTTCTAAACAGTCTCTTTAGGTCCTTAGTGTTTTCTAAACAGTCTCTTTAGGTCCTTAGTGTTTTCTAAACAGTCTCTTTAGGTCCTTAGTGTTTTCTAAACAGTCTCTTTAGGTCCTTGGTGTTTTCTAAACAGCCTCTTTAGGTCCTTAGTGTTTTCTAAACAGTCTCCTTAGTTAGGTACTGGGTCACCTATAGTGATTGTGTGAGTGTGATTTCCACCCTTGCCGTACCTTCCCGATGGGCATGGGGTATATCCCTTTCAACTGTTCTCTGAGGTTGATCGGTCCAGGATTGACCCACAGGTTCTCCTGCACGACAATTTTAACCCTCGCGTTACCGTTGAGAGCGTTCACCGACTCCCCGCCCATGTCCTCCACACGAACAATCAGCGTGAAGTCTGGGTCTTCCAGAGGGTTCAGCCTCCGAGACTCTAAACCACAGAGGAAGAAACAGGACCATTCACAGTCAATACACAGGCACCACCGAAGAAGACAGGCCCAAATGATGCCCTATTTCCCATATGGCACACTGTGTTTGACTGTCGCCCTGTATGTCTATGGATGAACTGGCCAAACGTAGGGCCCTGGACAAAAGTAGTGTACTAGTAGTAGTGTACTATACGGGAATATCTGAGCGTGACCTCGGGGCTCTCTGTGTGATAACACAGGGGTCAGAGGTGAGAGGTCAGGCTGCTCTGGCCAGTGGCCACAGCTGAACTCAACAACATTATGTAGAGGAGGTTCAGTTCAGCAGCCTCTCAATCACACCATTAACCTCTTAATCAGCCTTAATCACTTGAATTAATCTATCTATCCCTCGCTCTCTATGCCTGTGTGTCTATCCCTCTCGCGCTATCTATCCTTCTCGCTCTCTCTATCCCTATCTCTCTCTTTATCCCCCCCTCTCTCTCTCTGCCTGACATGTTTCCAAGTGTCTGCTTGTGCTCTGCTCTATTTGCTTCCTCTCTGAAATGCCCTCCTCTTTTTCTCTTTATCCACCCCCCTTGTGGTCTGCTATAGGCTCAGTCGTCTATCTATTAGGACCATCTTGGTCAGGCTTACCTGACAATAGTGATTTTCTAGTTTGATCTGAAACTACAAGTAAATATAGTGAAGTACACACAGACCTGCTCTCTGAACACAGCTGTAGAAGGGGTTGCGTTCATAAGGGATGTCCTGTGTCGGGGTGCAGTAGTCATCAAACCTCTTCTTCAGAGAATCACTGAAGTCCCCTCCTCTGGAATGAATAACACTTTCTCTGGCCTTCAGCAGACGCTCTCCTGCAGGAACACACACACACACACACACACACACACACACACACACACACACACACACACACACACACACACACACACACACACACACACACACACACACACACACACACACACACACACACACACACACACAGCTGTAATCAGTAATATAATCACGTGTTACATGTGGTCAATCTGACACCAAGCATGTGTTAATCTGATGTGTTAATCTGGAGCACGAGAGTTGAGTTGTGGTAATCTGGGCTGGTGTGAGATTAAAGGATGCAGAACTCACAGATTAGCACTCATACAGGATGAGATTAGAGACCACAACATCTGGGATGATCTATGTGTGTGCACTTTGAGGATCTCCAGGGGGTGTGTGTGTGTTTGTGTGTGTGTGTTACCCTCGGCAGTAGTAGAAATCTCTCCTGTGTTGCTGTTGATCTGGAAGAACAGGGTGTTGTCTCTGTTGGGGATCTGGGAGACCAGGGTGTAACTCAGATGGGCGTTGGGAGACTCTGGGTCGTCCAGGTCAGTAGCAAACACACGCGCAAATGGAACACCTGCAACACACACACACATAATGAACACACACACAGACAGACAGAGTGACAGAGTGACAGACAGACAGACAGACAGACAGACAGACAGACAGACAGACAGACAGACAGACAGACAGACAGACAGACAGACAGACAGACAGACAGACAGACAGACAGACAGACAGACAGACAGACAGACAGACAGACAGACAGACAGACAGACAGACAGACAGACTGACAGACCTGCGGGGGTACGTTCCTTGACGATGCTGATGTAGTCAGTCTGGTTGAAGGAGGGGGCGTGGTTGTTGACATCCACCACGTTGATGGTGATGCTGACTGGACCTTCTACTGGTTCTGAACCCACTAAGGCCTCCAGCTACAACAACAACAACAACAACATGACGCTGGGTGGTGTGTGGGTCTGTACAAAATGTCTTTGTGTATGTGTGTGCATGCAGATACTTGTCAGATCTGTGAATGGACAGTGTGTGTATGTCTGTGTGTGTGTCCTACCAGCTCTCACAGTCTCACGTCAGAATTAGACGTTCATCCATGTTTCTCAAACGTCACATTTTGAAGTCGTTCCAAATATCAAATTTGGAAGTGTTTAAGGTTAAGTTTAGGTATTAAGTCAGAATTGTTAAGGTTAGGGTTAAGCTTAGGCATTAACTCCAAATTCTTAAGGTTAGACCTTAACTCTGAATGGTTAAGGTAAGGGTTAAGGTTTGGGATAGGTTTCATTTTAAAAAATCAGAAACAACTTTTTATTGCTGGATTTGAACATGCAACCTTTGGAATCAGAGGCAGATGCTTACACCCATCCACCATCCCCATCCACAATGTCAAAACCTACTTGAAGGTAACAGCACTCACTGTTGCCCCTAGTGGGCAGTTTCCACATCATCTCCTGTCTTTCCACATCCATGACATGGATGGACATCAAATACTAACTTGTATCATGTGTATGTTAAATACTACATTGTGTGGTCTGTGTATTAACTTCTACAGTGTGTGTGTGTGTGTGTGTGTGTGTGTGTATTAACTTCTACAGTGTGTGTCTGTGTGTGTTAACTTCTACAGTGTGTGTGTGTGTGTGTGTGTGTTAACGTCTACAGTGTGTGTCTGTGTATGTTAACTTCTACAGTGTATGTCTGTGTGTTAACTTCTACATGTGTGTGTGTGTGTTAACTTCTACAGTGTGTGTCTGTGTGTGTTAACTTCTACAGTGTGTGTGTGTGTTAACTTCTACAGTGTGTGGTCTGTGTATGTTAACTACTACATTGTGTGGTCTGTGTGTGTTAACTTCTACATTGTGTGGTCTGTGTGTGTTAACTACTACATTGTGTGGTGTGTGTGTTAACTACTACATTGTGTGGTCTGTGTGTATTAACTACTACATTGTGTGGTCTGTGTGTGTATTAACTACTACATTGTGTGGTCTGTGTGTGTTAACTACTACATTGTGTGGTCTGTGTGTTATTAACTACTACATTGTGTGGTCTGTGTGTGTTTAACTACTACATTGTGTGGTCTGTGTGTGTTAACTACTACATTGTGTGTGTGTGTTAACTTCTACAGTGTGTGTGTTAACTTCTACAGTGTGTGTCTGTGTGTGTTATCTTCTACAGTGTGTGTGTGTGTGTTAACTTCTACAGTGTGTGTCTGTGTGTGTTAACTTCTACAGTGTGTGTGTGTGAACTTCTACAGTGTGTGTGTGTGTGTGTTAACTTCTACAGTGTATGTCTGTGTGTGTTAACTTCTACAGTGTGTGTGTGTGTGTGTGTGTATTAACTTCTACAGTTTGTGTTATCTTCTACAGTGTGTGTTAACTTCTACAGTGTGTGTGTGTGTGTGTGTGTGTGTGTGTGTGTGTGTGTGTCACCTCCAGAGTATGTGTCTGTGTGTGGGCCCAGTCCAGGGTCTGTTCCAGGTAGAGCCAACCGTCCTCTGAGACGCTGATCTTTCCTTCAGTCTCTCCTGTCAATCTGAACCCATCAACCTCGAGGTGGGACGCTTGGAACTGCAGACGGAGGGAGAATGTATTAATACAAAGACCAGAAATGAAGGGGACAGGTGTGTGTGTGTGTTACCTGGTACAGGGCGTAGGGTACAGGTGTCCCCTCTGGTACGTCTAGAACCTTGTTCTCCAGTGGTCCCTTCTCCAGGCCTTTCCCAGCAGCCTATCACAACACATGTGATGAATATACAGTAGACCAGTGTTCCTGGACTCTAGTCGTTGAAAAGCTCCAGAGTTGCACATTTTTGCACCAGCCCAGTACTTGCACTCCTGATTCAATCACTCAACTATAAATGAGCACCTTGATTAGCTGAATCCAGTGTGCCAGTATTGGGCTGTAATGAAAATGTAAAACCCTTGGTGTTCTCAAGGACAAAACACTACAGCATGAGGTAGACGTTCTCTCTCTCCTTGCAGAAGGACAGTTACTCATTGACCGACTCTACAGGTTTCCACTGAAGGAGACTGTCTGGCCTGCGTGAGCCTGTGCGTCTGTCCTTCATTCAATCTTTCAGTAACGCTAATAAGTCACAGAGGGCGGCACAACACCCTGTGGCTCGTTTCCAAGCCAACCAGAGCCAAAGCTCACCAAGCAGAAACAAACCGGAATAGAACCCAGAGAAGTCTCACTCCTCAAACAGTGACAGTCAAATATCAACGTAAGAGTTCATGTATGTAGAGTAATACAGTATAACTTCAAATATTTGAGGTCGGAGGGAACTCACAGTGGCGATGAGGAGGCTGAGCAGCAGCAGGTGCATTGTGGGATGTGCCATGATGAGCTTCAGGGATGAGACTCTGAGAGGAGAGGAGGAAGAGGAGAGGGAGAGGATGGGGTGGAGGAGGATTAGAATACACAGAGGTAGACTGTAATAAACCCTTTGTCAATGAGAGGTTGTGTAGATCAGGGCTTCCCAAACTCGTGCCTGGGCCCCCCCCCCCGGGTCACCCCCTAGGCCCCCCCCCTGGGTCACCCCCTAGGCCCCCCTGGGTGCACGTTTTATTTTCCTCCCTGGAACTCTGACTACAGTGCAGCAACCCATCCTCTAGGATTTGGTTCCTGAATAGGGTTGGTCCTTTGTTTGTGTTAGTGTAACATTGTCATGTGAAGATGAGAGTTTGGGAAACATCATCAAAGCTTGATGATGAGTTGGTTATTTGAATCAGCTGTGTAGTGCTATGGCAACAACCAAAACGTGCACCCGGGGGGGCCCAGGGCCGAGTTAGGGAAACCCTGGTCTAGGTGTGTGTGTGTGTGTGTGTGTGTGTGTGTGTGTGTGTGTGTGTGTGTGTGTGTGTGTGTGTGTGTGTGTGTGTGTATAAATATGTGTGTATATGTGTGTGTGTGTGTGTGTGTGTGTGTGTGTGTGTGTGTGTGTGTGTGTGTATATATGTGTGTATATGTGTATGTGTAGGGGTCCACCAGTGGTGAGAAGTGGTTAGTTTTTCAGCACATTCCCTGGTAGTAGAGTCTGTTACTAATTCACCTGAAGGACTAGAGTCAAGGGCAAACAGGCTCTATCTTAGTATCAGTAACAGGGATCCACTAAGGGAGTGTTACTGTAGTCCAACTGTCCCCTGCCAGGGCCACACTATCTTTCTATCTTAGTATCAGTAACAGGGATCCACTAAGGGAGTGTTACTGTAGTCCAACTGTCCCCTGCCAGGGCCACACTATCTTTCTATCTTAGTATCAGTAACAGGGATCCACTAAGGGAGTGTTACTGTAGTCCAACTGTCCCCTGCCAGGGCCACACTATCTTTCTAGCTTAGTGTCAGTAACAGGGATCCACTAAGGGAGTGTTACTGTAGTCCAACTGTCCCCTGCCAGGGCCACACTATCTTTCTCTCTTAGTGTCAGTAACAGGGATCCACTAAGGGAGTGTTACTGTAGTCCAACTGTCCCCTGCCAGGGCCACACTATCTCTCTCTCTTAGTATCAGTAACAGGGATCCACTAAGGGAGTGTTACTGTAGTCCAACTGTCCCCTGCCAGGGCCACACTATCTCTCTCTCTATCAGACAGACTTTGAGCTGATGGGGAAGTCAATGGCTTCATGTGCAGGACCCCTCCCACTCAACCAGAAAGCCCCGCCCCCTGGTTAGAAACAGAAAGTTTGAGCCAGTGGCAGCCATGACTGACCATACATGGGAGTTTTAAGCTCTAGGGGCAGAGAGGGGACAGGTAGCTAGGTTATCTGAGTAAGTACTCCCTTTTGAAGATGACTGGATGACCACCACCCCCCTCCCCCTCCAGACGTGACTCATTCGTTAGTGAAAGGTCACTCAGGTGTGAAACCCCCCCATGACCTGACAGTGACCTCAGAGCCTGATATAACAGCTTAGGGCGGGGAACAGAGAGAGTAAAAACACCCTAAAGGTGTGTGTGTATTACTGTAGATTGAAATAGTGTTCGTCTGTGAGCTCCTCCTTGCCCCAACAGCAGCACAGTCATAGAGAGACAGAGACAGATATGAGGAACAGAATACATCTACTGAGAGCCAATTCTTATCTCTACTGACACTCCTTCACTATAAACACTCATGAGGATTCACAACACACACCCACACACCTGTCAACCTTACAAATATATATACAGTGCCTTCAGAAAGTATTCAGACCCCTTGACTTTTCCCACATTTTGTTACGTTACAGCCTTATTCTAAAATTGATTACATATTTTTTTCCCCCTCATCAATCTACACACAATACCCCATAATGACATCACAACACCCCATAATGACATCACAACACCCCATAACGACATCACAACACCCATAATGACAAAGCAAAAACAGGTTTTTAGAACATTTTGCTAATTTACTACAAATATAAAACTGAAATATAACATTTGCATAAGTATTCAGACCCTTTACTCAGTACTTTGTTGAAGCACCTTTGGCAGCGATTACAGCCTTGAGTCTTCTTGGGTATGACGCTACAAGCTTGGCACACCTGTATTTTGGGAGTTTCTCCCATTCTTCTCTGCAGATCCTTTCAAGTTCCTTCAGGTTGGATGGGGAGCGTCGCTGCACAGCTATTTTCAGGTCTCTCCAGAGAAGTTCAATCGGGTTCAAGTCCGGACTCTGGCTGGGCCACTCAAGGACATTCAGAGACTTGTCCTGAAGCCACTCCTGCGTTGTCTTGGCTGTGTGCTTAGGGTCATTGTCCTGTTGGAAGGTGAACCTTCGCCCCAGTCTGAGATCCTGAAAGCTCTGGAGCAGGTTTTCATCAAGGATCTCTCTGTACTTTGCTCAATTCATCTTTGCCTCGATCCTGGCTAGTCTCCCAGTCCCTGCCGCTGAAAAACATTCCCACAGCATGATGCTGCCACCACCATGCTTGACCGTAGGGAAGGTGCCAGGTTTCCTCCAGGCGTGACGCTTTACATTTTTTGGTACCCTTCCCCAGATCAGACAGAATATTTAACTTATCACTGTATCACAATCCCAGTTGGTCAGAAGTTTACATACACTAAGTTTACTGTGCCTTTAAATAGCTTGGTACATTCCAGAAAATTATGTAATGGCTTTAGAAGATTCTAATAGGCTAATTGACATAATTTGAGTCAATTGGAGGTGTACCTGTGGATGTATTTCAAGGCCTACCTTCAAACTCAGTGCCTCTTTGCTTGACATCATGGGAAAATCAAACAGCAAAGGACAGCAAAGGACCTTGTGAAGGTGCTGGAGGAAACAGGTACGAAAGTATCTATATCCACATTAAAACGAGTCCTATATCGACATAACCTGAAGGGCCGCTCAGCAAGGAACCACCATAAAAAAAAGCCAGACTACGATTTGCAACTGCACATGGGGACAAAGATTGTACTTTTTGGAGAAATATCCTCTGGTCTGATGAAACAAAAATAGAACTGTTTGCCCATAATGACCATCGTTATGTTTGGAGGAAAAAGGGGGAGGCTTGCAAGCCGAAAAACACCATCCCAACAGTGAAACACGGGGGTGGCAGCATCATCTTCTGGGGGTGCTTTGCTGCAGGAGGGACTGGTGCACTTCACAAAATAGATGGAATCATGAGGGAGGAAAATTATGTGGATATATTGAAGCAAAATCTCAAGACATCAGTCAGGAAGCTAAAGCTTGGTCGCAAATGGGTCTTCCAAATGGACAATGACCCCAAGCATACTTCCAAAGTTGTGGCAACATGGCTTAAGGACAACAAAGTCAAGGTATTGGAGTGGCCATCACAAAGCCCTGACCTCAATCCTATAGAAAATTTGTGGGCAGAAATGAAAAAGCGTGTGCGAGCAAGGAGGCCTACAAACCTGACTCAGTTACACCAGCTCTGTCAGGAGGAATGGGCCAAAATTCACCCAACATATTGTGGGAAGCTTGTGGAAGGCAACCCGAAACGTTTGACCCCAGATAAACAATTTAAAGGCAATGCTACCAAATACTAATTGAGTGTATGTAAACTTCTGACCCACTGGGAATGTGATGAAAGAAATAAAAGCTGAAATAAATCATTCTCTCTATTATTATTCTGTCATTTCACATTTTTAAAATAAAGTGGTGATCTTAACTGACCTAAGACAGGGAATTGTTACTAGGATTAAATGTCAGGAATTGTGATAAACTGAGTTTAAATGTATTTGGCTAAGGTGTATGTAAACTTCTGACTTCAACTGTATATATACAGCAGAGTCCCTGCCCATCTTTCAAAAACATCTGAAACCCCACCACAAAAAGGCAATTCTCTTTCTCCACTAGCACTGACTTTGCTGATAAATACTTTGTTGAGTGAAAATGTACCTGATACCATTGTGATGTGTTGTTGTCTCACCTGGCTACAGTGTCCTAAGATGAACGCACTTATTGTAAGTCACTCTGAATAATTGCGTCTGCTAAATTACTAACATGTAAATATACTCCATAACACACACAATCAAAACGTCAGCCTTTTGATGTACACGTCTCCATGACAGGCTACAGGACATTCTGTTATGTACACGTCTCCATTTCAGGCTACAGGACATTCTGTTATGTACACGTCTCCATTTCAGGCTACAGGACTGTAGTGTGTCCAGTACATGTGAGTCTATAGTGTGTCCAGTACATGTGAGTCTACAGTGTGTCCGGTACATGAGTCTATAGTGTGTCCAGTACATGTGAGTCTATAGTGTGTCCAGTACATGTGAGTCTATAGTGTGTCCAGTACATGTGAGTCTATAGTGTGTCCACGACATGTGAGTCTATAGTGTGTCCAGTACATGTGAGTCTATAGTGTGTCCAGTACATGTGAGTCTATTGTGTGTCCAGTACATGTGAGTCTATAGTGTGTCCTCTACATGTGAGTCTATAGTGTGTCCAGTACATGTGAGTCTATAGTGTGTCCACTACATGTGAGTCTATAGTGTGTCCAGTACATGTGAGTCTATAGTGTGTCCTCTACATGTGAGTCTATAGTGTGTCCAGTACATGTGAGTCTATAGTGTGTCCACGACATGTGAGTCTATAGTGTGTCCAGTACATGTGAGTCTATAGTGTGTCCACGACATGTGAGTCTATAGTGTGTCCAGTACATGTGAGTCTTCAGTGTGTCCAGTACATGTGAGTCTTTAGTGTGTCCAGTACATGTGAGTCTATAGTGTGTCCTGTACATGTGAGTCTATAGTGTGTCCTCTACATGTGAGTCTATAGTGTGTCCTCTACATGTGAGTCTATAGTGTGTCCTCTACATGTGAGTCTATAGTATGTCCAGTACATGTGAGTCTTCAGTGTGTCCAGTACATGTGAGTCTTCAGTGTGTCCAGTACATGTGAGTCTACAGTGTGTCCAGTACATGTGTCTCTGTGTATGACCAGTCTTGCAGAGGGCAGAGAGAGGTGATAGGGGGATATTAATAGTGTGAATGTGACTTTGAGGCTTGCCGCTGCAGACGACCTTTGCTTCGCTCACTCCACCTGACACTCCATTTAATTTTCCCTACCACAGATGGCTGCTAAGGGTAGGATGACTCATAATAATGGCTGGAATGGAGTGAATGGTATGTATCAAACACATAGAAACCATGTGTTTGATGTGTTCGACACCATTCCATTTATTCCATGCCAGCCATTACTATGAGCCTGTCCTCCCCAACTAAGGTGCCACCAGCCGCCTGTGGTGCCTACATAGAACTTCCATTACCTGTCTCACTATCTACCTACTGCTACGACCTTTTCTACGACCTTCTCCTAAAACACAAATTGTCTTCTGTTAGTCACCTGTTACATCTCTCTCCTGCTGGCTCTCTGCACCTCCAGGAGTTCTGTCCTGGCTGACTGGCTGACTGGCTGACTGACTGGCTGACTGACTGACTGGCTGACTGACTGGCTGACTGGCTGACTGACACATGCCAGCATCGCCATAACTAATCATGCTCAACACATGGGGATCAGAACACAGCAAACCGGCACTCCCAGACAAGCACCAGGTGGAGGACTGAAGGAAACACACTACTCTGACATGTTGGGACATGTCGCCCTTATAAAACAGATTCATCTCAGCCTGTAGAATGCATTTTTCAAACTTTGTGTGAGGCCTGATGTAGGCCTGTCTCTAGAAGGCCGACACTGGGTGACCTTTAGTGTCTTTCTGCCCCCAAGACCAGACCAGACCAGACTGATCAAACCCAGGCCCCTGTGTCTGACCCAGAAACCAGAGCCCAGAGGCTCCAGGACTGTGGTGCTCAATAACACAGACTTCAAGATGCCATATATACACACAGGCCCTGGCAAAGTCAAGTCAAGATCACAACACACACCCAAAAGAAATCGCCTAATGGAAAATGCTCAATATTAAACACGCATATAGAAAACAGAAGTAACCAACATAGATACAGGCTTCAACTCAACATTGCTGACACAGAAAAAGACAGAGAGAGAAAGAGAGATAGGGAGAGAAAGAGTGAGAGAGGAAGAGGGAGAGACATACCTTGCTTAAGAGTTCACGTTTCACTCCTTCGACTGTAGTGTGATCACTACTGCCCCATCCAGCCTGGTCAAACGTTAACTCAACATTAACACGCAATACTTTATTGAACCTAATCATTGTCTAATCTCCCCACCCCTACAACAGGCCGAGCCAATATAGAAACAGGGGGACAGGAGAAGTGAGTGTAACTAAGGGATGTAATAAATGAATATAACATTATTATAGTATAATATAACATGATCGTCACAGAATGGTAACCATGAACAGGACACAGGAACCAAAAGTACTGTAGGTTGTAATGTATGTATGAATATTCAGTGCTAAGCCCCTATTAGAGTTGTTACTGTTACTACAAGCTGAAGACTCATCTCTGTAGAACCATACAACTGGCTACTGGACTCATCACAACACAGTCAGAACCAGCAGGCAGACTGAACAATCTGTAAGGGTGGAGGTGGGGATTACAAAGGACTGGAAAAGTTTCTCACTCAAAGCGAACTTCAACCTTTGACTTTATGAACTGCTTCCTGTCTGAGAATGTCTAGTAGGAAGCTGTTTAGAGGAGCTTAGCTCAGACACAGATATGACTGCTTCTCACACAGACACACACACCTCTGACAGGTCCCCTGTAATAATGAACTGATACAGTGTGCTGATTGGTGGAATAAGGAACTGTATCCCAAATAGTCAGACAGACCAGTTGATCTGGTCGTATTTACAGTTGCTGACTTGGTGTTGTACACTTAGCATCACAAGAAGATTCAAAAAGGCTCCAGGCTGCATCACCTCCGGCCGTGATTGGGAGTCCCACAGGGAGGCGCGCAATTGACCCAGCGTCGTCTGGGTTTGGCCGGGGTAGGCCGTCATTGTAAATAAGAATTGGTTCTTAATAACTGACTTGCCTAGTTAAATAAAGGTAAAATAAAAAATAAATAAAAAAGTTCAAAACCACTGGTCTAAACTAAAGGTACCATGTGGTTAGTTGAGAACTACGCAAATGTATAACCACAAACCCATATCTCTGTGGTTCTCTGTCCCTCCATGAAAGGTTGGTCAGTAATAGTGCTGCCATCCTGCAAACCCTTCAATGATGATGAGGATGAGGATGAAGGTATTCATCTCCCTGCTGACTCGTTCAGTAGGTGATCCATAATCGATAATTGTCTACTTTGATCAATCAGTGTTAAAGTACTGAATCAAGATTAGGATATCAACCTAACCTACCTTGCCTCTGAGATAAGGAACGCAAATACACACGCATGCACACATACACATACACCAGGGGAATAGCCAGAAATTAGTTTGTGGGTAGGCCTGCATTTTTTTGTTTTTGCTCAATCTAATTGGGTGGACCTGGCAGGGCCTGTCTCCCCAGTGGGTGGGCCTGTGTCCACCCCAGCCCACCCATGCCTATGCCCCTGACACACACACACAGACAGACAAACACAATTTAATCAGGCTTCTATCTAACCACTTCCTGGTTCTTGACTCCTCCTCCAGGATGTTACCTTGACAACTCACTCACTTCTCACAATCTGATGCCACTGTACAAGACATGTCTGTGTGTCCAGTTTCCCTTCATTAATTGAAGGAGTGTTTATAAAGGCAGCCCTCTCCAGTCAGTCATTAATCCAGACATGGCTCTCTCATTCCCCGCTGGCTTCAATCTCGTAACAGATTTAGCTGGACCCCAAACACACTCTGGCTGAAGGTAGCCTAATTATCCCTCTCTCACACACGCTACTGCCATGGCCCCAATCCCAGGTCTCTAGGGGGTCAGTGCCAATCACTCTGGTGGGAATACACACACACACACACACACACACACACACACACACACACACACACACACACACACACACAAAAAAAAACACACACATAGTTACCTGGAAACTTGCTAGTCATTCCAATAGCATGTTTGTGTGTGTGATGTTATTGGAGTCTCGCAAGACAAAGACAACAAGTGAACATTATGACATTTTAAAGAAAATATGGATTTTATTCCACAGCTAAACAAAACCAATGGAAAATATCCACACACAGCAAAACATACACATGATGAGCTGTGCAGATTGTCAGTTATCTCAATCGGACAGATAGGACTATATACAAAACCACAGACATACAAACACCTTGTTATCAGAATTCAAATTGTCCGGGTAACCTAGTTAAAGCACTTGGGAGAGAGAACGACGGATGATAGAGAGAGAGAGAGAGAGAGAGAGAGCGTCTCAGTGAGGGATCCTAAAAGGATTAGAGATCACTAATTATCTAGCACCTCTCTCTCTTTTCCTATTTCAATCTCTCTGTCGGCTGAGATTGTCAGAACACTGCATGTCCATTGGTTGATTCTCCAGACCGTCACAGAGGCTGGCGAATGGGGCGACAGTTTTGAGGGGTCAGTCTAATGTAGACTGCAGTAGGGTTGGGGTTGTGTGTGTGTCCTGGGTCTTAGAGCACTGAAAGGTCATGGCAGGATTTGGACTTCAGACGGAATGCGACGTTGGCATTGTTCTTGGCCACCATCTTGTCCAGGAAGCGTTTGGCCTTCTTGGGTATGCTGTCGCAGCGTGTGTGTGAGTGTGTGTGTCTGCGGCGGTTGTTGTTCTCCTTGGTGTCTCTGCGTAGTCGTAGCTGCTGTACAATGCCATGGAAGGCTGGCCAGACGTTGTGTTGCATCGCTGCTGACGTCTCGATGAACTTACAGTCAAACACTGCAGCACACGCACGGCCCTCTGGAGAGAAAAACAGTCACACACAGTCAGATAGCTGCTGAGAAACTCATAAACACACTATCAAACACCATAGCTCATCCACAGCCCTCTGTAACACACAGTTGAAGTCGGGAGTTTACATACACCTTAGCCAAATACATTTAAACTCAGTTTTTCACAATTCCTGACATTTAATCCTAGTAAAAATTCCCTGTCTTAGGTCAGTTAGGATCACTACTTTATTTTAAGAATGTGAAATGTCAGAATAATAGTAGAGAGAATGATTTATTTCAGCTTTTATTTCTTTCATAACATTCCCAGTGGGTCAGAAGTTTACATGCTATCAAATACTAATTGAGTGTATTGCCTTTAAATTGTTTAACTGGTCAAATGTTGTGGGTAGCCTTCCACAAGCTTCCCACAATAAGTTGGGTGAATTTTGGCCCATTCCTCCTGACAGAGCTGGTGTAACTGAGTCAGGTTTGTAGGCCTCCTTGCTCGCACACGCTTTTTCAGTTCTGACCACAAATTTTCTATAGGATTGCGGTCAGGGCTTTGTAATGGCCACTCCAATACCTTGACTTTGTTGTCCTTAAGCCATTTTGCCACATCTTTGGAAGTATGCTTGTCATTTGGAAGACCTATTTGCGACCGAGCTTTAGCTTCCTGACTGATGTCTGGAGTTGTTGCTTCAATATGTCCACATAATTTTCCTCCCTCATGATGCCATCTATTTTGTGAAGTGCACCAGTCCCTCCTGCAGCAAAGCACCCCCACAACATGATGCTGTCACCCCCGTGCTTCACTGTTGAGATGGTGTTCTTCAGCATGCAAGCCTCCCCCTTTTTCCTTCAAACATAACGATGGTCATTATGGGCAAACAGTTATATTTTTGTTTCATCAGACCAAAGGACATTTCTCCAAAAAGTCCGATCTTTGTCCCCACGTGCAGTTGCAAACCGTAGTCTGGCGTTTTTATGGCGGTTTTGGAGCAGTGGCTTCTTCCTTGCTGAGCAGCCTCTCACATTATGTCGATATAGGACTTGTTTTACTGTGCATATAGAAACTTTGTACCTGTTTCCTCCAGCATCTTCACAAGGTCCTTTGCTGTTGTTCTGGGATTGATTTGCACTTTTCGCACCAAAATACGTTCATCTCTAGGAGACAGAACGCGTCTCCTTCCTGAGCGGTATGACGGCTGCGTGGTCCCATGGTGTTTATACTTGCATACTATTGTTTGTACAGATGAACGTGGTACCTTCAGGCGTTTGGAAATTGCTCCCAAGGATGAACCAGACTTGTGGAGGCCTACAATTGTTTTTTCTGAGGTCTTGGCTGATTTCTTTTGATTTTCCCATGATGTCAAGCAAAGAGGCACTGAGTTTGAAGGTAGGCCTTGAAATACATCCACAGGTACACCACCAATTGACTAAAATGATGTCAATTAGCCTATCAGAATCTTCTAAAGCCATGACATAATTTTCTGGAGTGTTCCAAGCTGTTTAAAGGCACAGTCAACTTAGTGTATGTAAACTTCTGACCCACTGAAATTGTGATACAGTGCATTATAAGTGAAATAATCTGCCTGTAAACAATTGTTGGAAAAATTACTTGTCATGCACAAAGTAGATGTCCTAACCGACTTGCCAAAACTATAGCTTGTTAACAAGAAATTTGTGGAGTGGTTGAAAAACAAGTTTTAATGATTCCAACCTAAGTGTATGTAAACTTCTGACTTCAACTGTATACACATGTGCACGCATGCACACACACACACACACCAAACCTGCGCCTCTAATCTCACCGGTAACTGACACCTCTCTGCGGCGGACCAAGTCACACTTGTTTCCCACCAGGATGATTGGTGTGTGGTGGGCAGGGCGGCGTTGGCGGAGGGCTATACGTAGCTCTGAGGCTTGCAGGAAGGAGGACCGGTCAGTTATAGAGTATACCAGCAGGTACGCATCGCCTGTCTGTATACACTGGTCCTGAGACGAGCCTCCCTCATCCTGAAGGGAACACAAATAGAGACTACTATGTTAGAACTGTGATATGTAAACAAACTGTTGGAGTATGGCAAGAACACACACAGCAAGACAGAGATGAGACTAGGCCTACAGACTAGAGTTTCATCAAGTAACCATTAGAAGTTTCTCTCTTACCTCTGAGTCCCAGTTGTCCACTAGAATGACTGTGGCTTTCTCTCCATCCACTGTGATGGTCTGCTCACACACCTCATCTGAACAACAAACCAATCACTGTGTTAAGAACCACATTCACAAACAACATTTAGATTCATACAAATAGAATTGGTCAAGCATCTTACTTTTATATTGATGTAAGATGGATGCGTAAAAAGGAGCCCAAGTGGATGTTTCCCTATGTGCCCATTACGCACAAAAGCATTAAATACATCCATCACAAAGTCATAGTATTGGCCTACCCTATAAAACATATTTTCCTTATTCTCAAGCGCATTGTAATTCATTCACCTCCATAGAGCTCGCACTCGTCACTGTCCATGCTGTCCGCCGCTCCAGCGAAGATGCTGGCAATCGCGGATTTACCGACCCCTCTTGCGCCCAGCAGCACCACGCGAAACGGTCTCGAGCTGCCGCCGGTATTCCCGGTAGACCCAGTGGAGATGACGTAGTCTGTGGAGTCTAAAGAGGCCCAGCTGTCGCGGCTCCCATCCGATTCCCCGGCGGAGTTGGAACAGGATTTGGAGCGGGACATGCACGCTGGAGACGCGAGGCTGTCTGATAGGTGGCTCCCGGTATCACTGATGCTCCACCGGTGGAGTTGGTGCTGCAGCCGCAGACTGTGTCGTCGCATGCTCAACAGCATGATGATAAGATAATAAAATAAATCAAACCAATAAAACTCGCCCTTTAAAAATAAAGGTGCGCTGAAAAAACACCCCTGGACTGGACTATAAAACAAATAATGGAACAGATGAGAATCTCCAAAGTATTCTCAGAAAGTAAAATAAATCCTACAAGTCCATAATTGAGTGAAATGGATGAAGACTGGATACAACCGAATGTCCAAACTCAGGAATAAGAGAACATGTCAGAAGTTGTCCCACATCAGTGTAAGTCACGCATTAGTGCCGGTAGACAGTTAAATCCTCGAGATGGGAAAGGAAGAGGCTGTTTGGTTGTTGAGGTCTCTGAACACTGTGAGCGCGTGTAATCCCGTAAATCGGTCTCCCTCTAATGTTATAATGGGATTTCTTCCGCGGCGAGATTTATATAAAGAAGGGCTCAGCGCGAGATAGGGTTTCCTTGACGTCAAGTCTGTGTCTCCTCCCTCACCCTTGTGCGTTCTCACAGCTCGGGACCAGCGGTGTTGAGGGGGACTGGCCCTCCCACCCAGAGGCAGCAGTGGATAAGTGGAGATGTGTGTTTCCACATGTGTAGGCTACTGTATCCCTGCCAATGTTTCCGATACTGTAGAGGCTGAGCAGGGACATATCATAACAGCCTGGTCTCATGGACTAGACATAACATAGTAAACGTAATTCCGGGATACCAAATGAGTATAGTAGTAGTATGATATGTTATGTTATGTTATGTTATGTTATGTTTGGTATGGCTACATGGTTTCCTTTACATAAAAATGGCTAACTTTGGACATGCATTAAGATCCAGTGCTAAGACTTTCTCACAAAGCAACTGTTTTGATTATGCAGAAGTTGTTGATTCTCCTCTTCACATGTCTTCAGTGTCACACTGGGTGATGGATACACACTTCCCCAAAATAACAGTAGAGCTCACATTAACATAATCACTGGTTACACTCTGGTGCTGCAATGGGAAAAGGTCCTAAAAAGCCATGCATTTGAGTGACAGAAGGCCCCAGTACATTCTCCTCTAGGCAGAGGCATCATGCCCACAGGGGGCACAAGGGCACAGATGTGTCCTGTTTAAAAAATCAGAATAATAAAAAAGATATGTTGTTGTTTCTCTGTAATACTACTAGCCCCATAGCAATTTTATGAAGTTGGCTTTAGCTAGCCTGTAACGCCCTGGCCATAGAGAGGGGTTTTTTGTTCTTTATTTTGGTTAGGCCAGGGTGTTACATTGGGTGGGCGTTCTATGTTCCTTTTTCTATGTTTTGGTATTTCTTTGTTTTGGGCCATGTGTGTGGCTCCCAATCAGGCACAGCTGAAGCTCGTTGCTGCTGATTGGGAGTCACACATAAGGAGCATGTTTTTCCTTTGGGTTTTGTGGGTAATTGTTTCTGTTTAGAATATTTTCCTAACAGGACTGTTTGCTGTCGTTTTTTGTTCATTTTGTAGTGTTCTCTTGTTTGTTGAATTAAAATTCTAATGATGAACACATCCTCTGCTGTACCTTGGTTCCCTCTTACAGACAGCCGTTACATAGCCTCATAACTAGCTACCAAGAGCCATTTCAGGTTATCAAATTAGAGTTGCTACAGTGCATTTGGAAAGTATTCAGACCCCTTGACTTTTTCCACATTTTATTACGTTACAGCCTTATTATAAAATTGATTATATCGTTTTTTCCCTTCACCAATCTACACACAATGCCCCATAATGACAAACAAAAACAGGTTTATAGAAATGTTTGCAAATATATACTGCTCAAAAAAATAAAGGGAACACTTAAACAACACATCCTAGATCTGAATGAAAGAAATAATCTTATTAAATACTTTTTTCTTTACATAGTTGAATGTGCTGACAACAAAATCACACAAAAATAATCAATGGAAATCCAATTTATCAACCCATGGAGGTCTGGATTTGGAGTCACACTCAAAATTAAAGTGGAAAACCACACTACAGGCTGATCCAACTTTGATGTAATGTCCTTAAAACAAGGCAAAATGAGGCTCAGTAGTGTGTGTGGTCTCCATGTGCCTGTATGACCTCGCTACAACGCCTGGGCATGCTCCTGATGAGGTGGCGGATGGTCTCCTGAGGGATCTCCTCCCAGACCTGGACTAAAGCATCCGCCAACTCCTGGACAGTCTGTGGTGCAACGTGGCGTTGGTGGATGGAGCGAGACATGATGTCCCAATGTGCTCAATTGGATTCAGGTCTGGGGAACGGGCGGGCCAGTCCATAGCATCAATGCCTTCCTCTTGCAGGAACTGCTGACACACTCCAGCCACATGAGGTCTAGCATTGTCTTGCATTAGGAGGAACCCAGAGCCAACTGCACCAGCATATGGTCTCACAAGGGGTCTGAGGATCTCATCTCGGTACCTAATGGCAGTCAGGCTACCTCTGGCGAGCACATGGAGGGCTGTGCGGCCCCCCAAAGAAATGCCACCCCACACCATGACTGACCCACCGCCAAACCGGTCATGCTGGAGGATGTTGCAGGCAGCAGAACGTTCTCCACGGCGTCTCCAGACTCTGTCACGTCTGTCACTTGCTCAGTGTGAACCTGCTTTCATCTGTGAAGAGCACAGGGCGCCAGTGGCGAATTTGCCAATCTTGGTGTTCTCTGGCAAATGCCAAACGTGCTGCACGGTGTTGGGCTGTAAGCACAACCCCCACCTGTGGACGTCGGGCCCTCATACCACCCTCATGGAGTCTGTTTCTGACCGTTTGAGCAGACACATGCACATTTGTGGCCTGCTGGAGGTCATTTTGCAGGGCTCTGGCAGTGCTTCTCCTGCTCCTCCTTGCACAAAGGCGGAGGTAGCGGTCCTGCTGCTGGGTTGTTGCCCTCCTACGGCCTCCTCCACGTCTCCTGATGTACTGTCCTGTCTCCTGGTAGCGCCTCCATGCTCTGGACACTACGCTGACAGACACAGCAAACCTTCCTGCCACAGCTCGCATTGATGTGCCATCCTGGATGAGCTGCACTACCTGAGCCACTTGTGTGGGTTGTAGACTCCGTCTCATGCTACCACTAGAGCGAAAGCACCGCCAGCATTCAAAAGTGACCAAAACATCAGCCAGGAAGCATAGGAACTGAGAAGTGGTCTGTGGTCCCCACCTGCAGAACCACTCCTTTATTGGGGGTGTCTTGCTAATTGCCTATAATTTCCACCTGTTGTCTATTCCATTTGCACAACAGCATGTGAAATTTATTGTCAATCAGTGTTGCTTCCTAAGTGGACAGTTTGATTTCACAGAAGTGTGATTGACTTGGAGTTACATTGTGTTGTTTAAGTGTTCCCTTTATTTTTTTGAGCAGTATATATATATATATATATATATATATAAAAAACAGAAACGTTCCATTTATGTAAGTATTCAGACCCTTTACTCAGTACTTTGCTGAAGCACCTTTGGCAGCGATTACAGCCTCAAGTCTTCTTGGGTATGTCGCTACAAGCGTGGCACACCTGTATTTGGGGAGTTTCTCCCATTCATCTCTGCAGATCCTCTCAAGCTCTGTTCGGTTGGATGGGGAGTGTCACTGCACAGCTATTTTCAGGTCTGTCCAGAGATGTTCGATCGGGTTCAAGTCCAGGTTCTGGCTGGGCCACTCAAAGACATTCAGAGACTTGTCCCAAAGCCACTCATGCGTTGTCTTGGCTGTGTGCTTAGGGTCGTTGTCCTGTTGGAAGGTAAACCTTCGCTCTGGAGCAGGTTTCGGCAAGGATCTCTCTGTACTTTGCTCCGTTCATCTTTGCCTCGATCCTGACTAGTCCCCCAGTCCCTGCCGCTGAAAAACATTCCCACAGCATGATGCTGCCACCACCATGCTTGACCGTAGGGATAGTGCCAGGTTTCCTCCAGACGTGACGCTTGGCATTCAGGCCAAAGAGTTCAATCTTGGTTTCATCAGACCAGAGAATCTTGTTTCTCATGGTCTGAGAGTCCTTTAGCTGCCTTTTGGCAAACTCCAAGCAGGCTGTCTTGTGCCTTTACTGAGGCGTCCGTCTGTCCACTCTACCATAAAGGCCTGAGAGATGGTTGTCCCTCTGGAAGATTCTCCCATCTCCACAGATGAACTCCGGAGCTCTGTCAGAGTGACTTTCGGGTTCTTGGTCACCTCCCTGACCAAGGCCATTCTCCCCCGATTGTTCAGTTTGGCCAGGTGGCCAGCTTTAGGAAGAGTCCAAACTTCTTCCACTTAAGAATGATGGAGGCCACTGTGTTCTTGGGGACCTTCAATACTGTCATGGAGCTCTACAGACAATACCTTCAACCTCTTGACTTGGTTTTTGCTCTGACATGCACTGTCAACTGTGGGACCAGAAAAGGCACAGGTGTGTGCCGTTCCAAATCATGTACAATCAATTGAATTTACCACAGGTGGACTCAAGTCAAGTTGTAGAAACATCTCAAGGATGATCAATGGAAACAGGACGCACCTGAGCTCAATTTTGAGACTCATAGCAAAGTGTCTGAATACGTCTGTAAATAAGCTATTTCTGTTTTTTTTTTTAATAAAGTTGCAAAAATTTCTAAAAACTGTTTTCATTTGTCATTATGGAGTATTGTGTGTAGACTGATGAGGTAAAAACATTATTTAATCCACTTTAGAATAAGGCTGTAATGTAACAAAATGTGGAAAAAGTCAAGGGGTCTGAACACTTTCCGAATGCACTGTAGCTTGTCTAACTAACAAGCCTGTTGTCATGGTTGGTAGACTTTAGAAAAGAAAGACATTACTAAATGTAATGAATAGGACTCACATTCCTTTTAATCTTTTACCCAGATTTTAGCAGAGAATCTTTTGTTTCTTTAGTGCCCCCCCATCCCCAGGTACTTTGTGCCCCCTACCTCTAGATGAGGTATATAGGGCATCAGAATGCATTTACTATGTCATTATCACAATTCCTCCTGAAGCAGGTCTATGTCTCCATTAACCTCTGACTGGTAAAGAAGCTGAATGAACAGATAGATTTAGAGGTAGCCTTAACGCAGTAGGCTTACGGAAGACTTAGATTAATACCGCCAATGAGATGAAACACTGGGCCAGGAGTTACACCATGAGTCACCCTGGGCCAGGAGTAAAACCATGAGTCACACTGGGCCAGGAGTTACATCACGAGTCACACAGTCCTCTGATGTCCTCACCCAACCTATGCATTGGCATCTCTTTTCCTACCTAACAAACCAAAATAATGACAGTGGTAAGTCCACACAATCACACTTCCACATATCCACTCACACACTCTTTCACAATTCAGGCACCAGACAAGAGTCCTGTCATCCACATTTATACTATTTACATTATGGGGCCAGGTTTCATTTCACATGTCTATAAGGTGCAGTAGTCCAGGGTTTCCCAAACTCGCAGCTCCTGAGACAGCCGAGGGCCAAGGTAGGACTGCAAGTCTTGTTCTTGAACTTGGACCAAAACAACAAATCTCTCTCTCAGTACCACTTCTCTGCCTGGGTGACAACAGGCGTGTTCACCAACTTTCAGTGACTATATCGACACTACATTATTCTCTGACCCCTGGATTATCGTCTCCTGGGTGGGTTTCCATGTGTCCAATGGCCTCTAGAGATTCAGAGATTCAGAGCCTCTGAGCAGCCGGTCCAGTCAGAGTCAGAGCAGCCAGTCCAGTCAGAGTCAGAACAGCCAGTCCAGTCAGAGTCAGAACAGCCAGTCCAGTCAGAGTCAGAACAGCCAGTCCAGTCAGAGTCAGAACAGCCAGTCCAGTCAGAGTCAGAGCAGCCAGTCCAGTCAGAGTCAGAACAGCCAGTCCAGTCAGAGTCAGAGCAGCCAGTCCAGTCAGAGTCAGAACAGCCAGTCCAGTCAGAGTCAGAACAGCCTGTCCAGTCAGAGTCAGAGCAGCCAGTCCAGTCAGAGTCAGAACAGCCAGGCCAGTCAGAGTCAGAACAGCCAGTCCAGTCAGAGTCAGAACAGCCAGTCCAGTCAGAGTCAGAACAGCCAGTCCAGTCAGAGTCAGAGCAGCCAGTCCAGTCAGAGTCAGAGCAGCCAGTCCAGTCAGAGTCAGAACAGCCAGTCCAGTCAGAGTCAGAACAGCCAGTCCAGTCAGAGTCAGAACAGCCAGTCCAGTCAGAGTCAGAACAGCCAGTCCAGTCAGAGTCAGAGCAGCCAGTCCAGTCAGAGTCAGAACAGCCAGTCCAGTCAGAGTCAGAGCAGCCAGTCCAGTCAGAGTCAGAACAGCCAGTCCAGTCAGAGTCAGAACAGCCAGTCCAGTCAGAGTCAGAGCAGCCAGGCCAGTCAGAGTCAGAACAGCCGGTCCAGTCAGAGTCAGAACAGCCAGTCCAGTCAGAGTCAGAACAGCCAGTCCAGTCAGAGTCAGAGCAGCCAGTCCAGTCAGAGTCAGAGCAGCCAGGCCAGTCAGAGCAGCCAGTCCAGTCAGAGTCAGAGCAGCCAGGCCAGTCAGAGCAGCCAGTCCAGTCAGAGTCAGAGCAGCCAGTCCAGTCAGAGTCAGAGCAGCCAGTCCAGTCAGAGCAGCCAGTCCAGTCCCAAACATGCCCTTTTTTCATCTGCTGCTAATGCTTGTTGTTTGCTATGAATATATTTTATGACAGTAAAACGTGAGTCTGTGGGCCCTGGATTAAAGCCTTGTGAATGGATGTGCACTAATACACTACTGCAGTGACCTATAAGGTTAATACCACATCTCTATTCATACCTTCTTCAACAATAAGCCTGGACTCACACACAGTCTACTTGTCTGTGTGTGTGTCCTTGTGCGTGCGTGTTAGACACACAGGAGCGTTTCTAACATCTTTCCATTAGTGTGTGTCATGTCCTCTCAACAAAGATCACTGTCTGGATAGAGAGTGACTGTTTGACTCTTTTGTCTGCTGGACACGTGAAAAACAACATGGTCTATAGAACCCACAATGCACTGTGTCTGAGGCGAGATGCGTCTCACGACACCATGACGTGCTCTAAGCGGGAGTGCGAGGCTGAATGCGTTCATGAGTTATATAGAGATGGTTGCTATGGTGATGCCATTTTGCAAAGAACTCTAGGTAGTACTTTAACTGTCTCTTCTCTCTGTATGGACGCAGATGTAGAGGAAGTGGTTGGGAAACTGCGTTCGTATGATGAGTCATCTTGCCTGTGCCATGAAGACTCGAATCTCATGCATATACCAATATACGATCAAATATATTGGCAACCTTGTACTTTACAATGGAGTCCAATGGGGTAGAATGTTTTGTTTTCTCTTTCAAAACTGCTTGAATGGCTATTTTTACCCAGTATGCACCTGTAACTTACCACAGGTGAGATAAATGACACTTGCCTCGAACCAAAGTAATGAGAATTTGTAATAATACTTTTCTTTTTTTTTTTTTTTTTACTTTGAAGTGACAAATCTCAATTTCAGTTTAGATTATTATAATTGTTGAGGTCGTGTGAAATTGTTAATCAAACAATTACACGTGTGAACAACGAACGTTTATCAATTTCAAGTGATTTTAGAAGAAATGATAAACTGTGTAAAGGTGCCAATATATTTAGGCTTTAGCTCTGTAGGCTAAAGGTCTTGAGGCTCGGGGATGAACTCGGTTCAATAATACCAAGTGAGTCACACCTACTTCTTCTGTCAAGAGTCTGGGCCTTTATGGCATAGGAGGTAGTGCACCTGCCCTGTAACTAAGCGCAGGGTTACTGGTTCAAGGCCCACTCCAGCAGTTTCACCTATATCACTACACTAAAAGGAAGAGCTGAATGCCATTCAGACCTAGTTATTACACAACATTCCAAGCTGACAAACACAGGGTGCGGGCCTGATCACTTGTGCTGTGTAATAATTATAATAATCATGGTTCTGTTGAGGACAGGGCATGTCAGACAGACTTCATTCCATCTGCCATACAAATCAACCCACAGTGCCACACAAACACAGACTATATCATCTGAAACAAGGACAGTGGACACACTCTGATCCATAAGTCCCACGCAGCTGCTTGGTGCTCCAGCAGACAAAGGACACACACATGCAGGAAAACACGAGGCAATCACCCAGCCTGAGACTGTCCTACATAAAATACAACTGACTACACACACACACCAAAGAACACACAATACAAATGTACAGACCTCTAGAAGCAGGAGATAAGAGGCTCTCCATCTCTACCAGCAGTAACAACAGTTCTGAGGCTCTCCATCTCTACCAGCAGTAACTACAGTTCTGAGGCCCTCCATCTCTACCAGTAGTACCTACAGTACTGAGGCTCTCCATCTCTACCAGTAGTAACTACAGTACTGAGGCTCCATCTCTACCAGTAGTAACGACAGTACTGAGGCTCTCCATCTCTACCAGTAGTAACTATAGTACTGAGGATCTCCATCTCTACCAGTAGTAACGACAGTACTGAGGCTCTCCATCTCTACCAGTAGTAACTACAGTACTGAGGCTCTCCATCTCTACCAGTAGTAACTACAGTACTGAGGCTCTCCATCTCTACCAGTAGTAACTACAGTACTGAGACTCTCCATCTCTACCAGTAGTAACTACAGTACTGAGGCTCCATCTTTACCAGTAGTAACTATAGTACTGAGGCTCTCCATCTCTACCAGTAGTAACTACAGTACTAAGGCTCTCCATCTCTACCAGTAGTAACTACAGTACTGAGGCTCTCCATCTCTACCAGTAGTAACTACAGTACTGAGGCTCTCCATCTCTACCAGTAGTAACTACAGTACTGAGGCTCTCCATCTCTACCAGTAGTAACTACAGTACTGAGGCTCTCCATCTCTACCAGTAGTAACTACAGTACTGAGGCTCTCCATCTCTACCAGTAGTAACTACAGTACTGAGGTTCTCCATCTCTACCAGTAGTAACTACAGTACTGAGGCTCTCCATCTCTACCAGTAGTAACTACAGTACTGAGGCTCTCCATCTCTACCAGTAGTAACTACAGTACTAAGGCTCTCCATCTCTACCAGTAGTAACTATAGTACTGAGGATCTCCATCTCTACCAGTAGTAACTACAGTACTGAGGCTCTCCATCTCTACCAGTAGTAACTACAGTACTAAGGCTCTCCATCTCTACCAGTAGTAACTACAGTACTGAGGCTCTCCATCTCTACCAGTAGTAACTACAGTACTGAGGATCTCCATCTCTACCAGTAGTAACTACAGTACTGAGGCTCTCCATCTCTACCAGTAGTAACTACAGTACTGAGGCTCTACATCTCTACCAGTAGTAACTACAGTACTGAGGCTCTCCATCTCTACCAGTAGTAACTACAGTACTGAGGCTCTCCATCTCTACCAGTAGAAACTACAGTACTGAGGCTCCATCTCTACCAGTAGTAACTACAGTACTGAGGCTCCATCTCTACCAGTAGTAACTACAGTACTGAGGCTCTCCATCTCTACCAGTAGTAACTACAGTACTGAGGCTCTCCATCTCTACCAGTAGTAACTACAGTACTGAGGCTCTCCATCTCTACCAGTAGTAACTACAGTACTGAGGCTCTCCATCTCTACCAGTAGTAACTACAGTACTGAGACTCCATCTCTACCAGTAGTAACAACAGTACTGAGGCTCTCCATCTCTACCAGTAGTAACTACAGTACTGAGGCTCTCCATCTCTACCAGTAGTAACTACAGTACTGAGGCTCTCCATCTCTACCAGTAGTAACTACAGTACTGAGGCCCTCCATCTCTACCAGTAGTAACTACAGTACTGAGGCTCCATCTCTATCAGTAGTAACTACAGTACTGAGGCTCTCCATCTCTACCAGTAGTAACTACAGTACTGAGGCTCTCCATCTCTACCAGTAGTAACTAAAGTACTGAGGCTCTCCATCTCTACCAGTAGTAACTATAGTACTGAGGCTCTCCATCTCTACCAGTAGTAACTACAGTACTGAGGCCCTCCATCTCTACCAGTAGTAACTACAGTACTGAGGCTGGCTCTCCCAGGGTGGTGGTGTGTGTACACATGCCCTTCATGCCAGCCTTGCTATGTGTGTGGTCCTGGACTATAACTCAGATAATATATACCTTTATGAAACAGTTGAAGACAGTGGAAACACACTTTGCCAAGAATGAAACAGTTGACATGGACACACTCACACAGCTGGATTCCTCTCATTCCAGAAGTAATTTCCACCTCTCCATCCCTATAAGTCAAACACAGGTTTTAATGGAGTGTTTTAATTCATCTGCAGTGTTTAGATACTACTGCACTGTTGGAGCTAGGAACACAAGCATTTCACTACACCGGCAATAACACCTGCTAAACATGTGTATGTGACCAATACAATTTGATTTGATTAATTTGCAGCGTTTGATTCATGTAAGTAAGCATTTCATGGTCAGGGCTACAACTGTTGTATTTGGCGCATGAAACAAATAACATTTGATTTGATCTGCAGTGTTGATTCATCTGCAGTGTATGGTATGATTCATCTGCAGTGTATGATTCATCTGCAGTGTATGATTCATCTGCAGTGTTTGATTCATCTGCAGTGTATGATTCATTTGCAGTGTTTGATTCATTTGCAGTGTTTGATTCATCTGCAGTGTTTGATTCATCTGCAGTGTTTGATTCATCTGCAGTGTTTGATTCATCTGCAGTGTATGATTCATCTGCAGTGTTTGATTCATCTGCAGTGTTTGATTCATCTGCAGTGTATGATTCATCTGCAGTGTATGATTCATCTGCAGTGTTTGATTCATCTGCAGTGTTTGATTCATCTGCAGTGTATGATTCATCTGCAGTGTATGATTCATCTGCAGTGTTTGATTCATCTGCAGTGTATGATTCATCTGCAGTGTATGATTCATCTGCAGTGTATGATTCATCTGCAGTGTTTGATTCATCTGCAGTGTATGATTCATCTGCAGTGTATGATTCATCTGCAGTGTATGATTCATCTGCAGTGTTTGATTCATCTTGTTATTTCTGAAACAGAAAAAAAGACAGATGGAATACGCAGTATAACTTAGCAGTTTATTTCGATAATTTACACTTTCTCTTCTATCAAACTGTAAAAACAGTAGAAAATATAAAGAAAGAATAACATAGTCCAATGTTTCTCAGAAAGGGACACTTCTTTGGTCTCTGCATGAGGTCATTTGTGGAAAGCCTGTGTGTGTGTGTGTGTGTGTGTTACTGAGTGCTGTGTGAGATGGTGGACTGGAAGGCGAAGGAGATGTGGTTTCGTGCGTGGTCCAGGTAAGCATCTCTGAAGGTGTGTGTGTCCCCTGCAAAGTGTCTCCACTGCATCAGCTCTGACATGCTCAGATGCTTCTGCCCTGCCCCACCACGGTCACCTTGACGACCCAGCTGACACGGCCTATCAGACGCAGGCGCCTCATCCTCGCCTTCTTCTATAATACACACAAGAAACACATTAAATAAAAACACAAGCAGACAATGGGTGTGACATATATATATATATATATATATATAACCTGGGGCTGATCCGTCCATACTGCAGCTGCAGTGTAGCAGGTCGTGAGTGAGACAGGGTGTGTCCGTCAGGCTGAAGAGATCTCGCAGCTCATTGGAAGAGAAGCTGGTGTGCTCTGCCCCTTTCCCCAAGTCCACCACTGTCCCAGAAAGCCCCTGTTTGGACACCTGCCTCTGGAAGATACGCTCCTCTATGGTACCTGCAGTGAGCAGGCGGTAGATGTGAACAGTCTTCTTCTGTCCGTCTCTCCACACTCGTGCCATTGCCTGGAGGGGGACAGACACACACACATCAGCCCAACTATCACATCAGCAGGAAGGCCTCTTCCTCATCATCACTCCTCCCAAGAGCATAGCAGGTACTGACCGACCAGTAACGTGTACATGGTGAGTGTTTCAGATGTGAATGAAACATACACTAATGGTGGTGAGTGTGTGTGTGTGTGTGTGTGTGTGTGTGTGTGTGTGTGTGTGTGTGTGTGTGTGTGTGTGTGTGTGTGTGTACCTGTATATCGTTGGCAGGGTTCCAGTCGATGTCGTACAGGACCAGGTGGGAGGCGCCGATCAGGTTAAGCCCCACCCCTCCGGCTTTAGAACTCAGGAGGAAGAGGAAGTGGGCGGAGTGAGGGCTGTTGAAGTTGTCCACCAATCGCTGCCTCTGGATGGTGGGGGTGTTGCCGTCCAGGCGACAGTAGGTGTAGCCCAGGTGGACACACAGGTCCTGGAGTAGGTCTAATGTCTGAGTGTAGTTTGACACCAACACCACCCTGTAGACACACACACACACACACACACGATCAAGATCATCTCACGGTTATGTGCCAGCATATGAGTGTGTCAACCATAGAATTAGAATACTAGACTGGACATGAACCTTCTTATGATGGTCTAAAGGTCAGCCATGTTGGTCAGGGAGTTCTGTGATAAGATGTTGTGATAAGATATTGTATAAAGTAATGCATTTTAAGAATTTATCTGCACTGTGTTTGTTAGCCAGCCAGTTTTAGAGGAATGATTCTATAAATGTTTCTAATTAACTGCCAATATGCCAACATTCCATTGAAAGAACACAGTCAATCAGTTGATGATGGGACTGAGACAAGTTGTAACTAACAGCTTTCCAAGAAAACTAAAATGTTGACATTTATGGTCTGTTTACATATATTTCAAAGGCTATTTATACAGAAAATGTGTATAAAATCCATATAAATTGTATTTATAATTATATGACAATATTTTAGGTAGAAAATTATTCTATAACACAATTTCTGATATCACATGCGTCGCTTTTATTTTCCTCTATAAGAAACATCTGGATTCTGCCTCTACTGCCATTCATTCCAATTAGACAGGTTTGGATTTCTCCTTGGCCAATATGGCTGCCATTTCACCCCATTCTGGAACTTTGAGGGTTTATGACAGCCCATCTAGTAATGTAATAGGATCCGTATGGTGTCAACAAACCAATGCCAGTGTGGCCGAATCTCTTGACGCACTTCATACAAACACGCACACACAGACACACGCACAGACCTGTCAGTAGGGCTGAGGTGGCGAATAGTGGTCAGTAGGTCAGACAGGACCAGTAGTTTCCCTGAGTCAGCTGTACTGAAGACCCCAGAAGAGTAAGACTCTGGAAAGACACCTCTTAGCCCTTCATACAGAGAACCCTCTGCTGAGCCGCCATCAGAACGCT
The DNA here is from genome assembly GCF_905237065.1 of Salmo salar. Lineage (NCBI taxonomy): Eukaryota > Metazoa > Chordata > Actinopteri > Salmoniformes > Salmonidae > Salmo > Salmo salar. The sequence continues at coordinate 15,634,329 of NC_059443.1, forward strand.
CCTGGAACACACAATCATCACCATCATCATTGTTGTCATCATCTTCATCATGTCTTTATGTGTCATACCTGTACAGCGGAGTAGAGCAGTCCTGGGTGGTTGCAGAGCTTTTTCAGGCTGGTGATGCAGGCGAGGTGTGTGTGAGTCTGTGTCTGAGTCGACCCCAGTAGACAGGCTCGGATGACACGGTGCGAGAGGAGAGCCTGGTACAGTTCCCGCTGCAAGGGGGAGGGGCTACAGAACACTGTCCAATCAAGACGAGGCGGCAGGTAGCGGTTGATGATCTCTTGGGTCCGCCTCAGAATAAACAGACCAGTCAGACGAGAGAGCTCAGCCGCTCGCTCCTCCCCCAAAACTCTCTCCTCCTACAGGGAGAGATATAGAGAAGGAATGATGGGAGGGAAAGAGATGGGGACAGTACCTCAGTGCAGGAGGGCTGTTGTGAGCGTACAATAGAGAGATAGTGTAGAGGTATAGAGATAGAGAGTGTAGATGGGTAATGTACCTCAGTGCAGATGGGCTGTCGGGAGCGGAGGATTGGCTCCTCATACACCTTCCTGTAGGCAGCAGATGACCCCAGAATGCCCGGGTTCACAAACTCTATGATGGCATAGAACTCCTGCAGGTCATTCTGGACAGGAGTACCTACAGTACAGCACACACAATATATCAGAAAACACTAGGAGAAAGTATACGGTCAATAAAACAGAGGGCTGTGTGTGTACCTGTCAGAATAACTCTGCGTGTACAGCTGAGACCACTGAGGGCAGAGGAAGTCTTGATGCTGCTGTTCTTCAACCTGTGACCCTCATCACAGATCACCAGCCCAAACTCCAGCTTCTGTACCTACACAACACACGCACAGAACGTTATGATGTCCCATGAGTGTATCATCCATCGTACTCCTAATCTGTGTCATTTAGGAGTTGAGGTGTAATTCAACAGTGTTGTAACACTGGTACTTCCCCCCTGTTAGATAAGCTGCTGTGAACCAACTCACCACCTCCAGAGAGCGGAGCAGCATCTCATAGCTGATCACCAATACACTGTGGAGAGGAGACGCTGCAAACAGCTCCACCCTGTGGTCCTAATGACAACACAACACGGAACACACACATCACCATATGGATCAGAAACAGCACTACAGGGAAACACACTCCCCCTCTTCCTCCAAACACACCCCTACCTGGTTAACAGACGCTGATCAAACACACCCCTACCTGGTTAACAGACACTGATCAAACACACCCCTACCTGGTTAACAGACGCTGATCAAACACACCCCAACCTTGTTAACAGTGTAGACACTGATCAAACACACCCCTACCTTGTTAACAGTGTAGACACTGATCAAACACACCCCTACCTTGTTAACAGTGTAGACACTGATCAAACACACCCTACCTGGTTAACAGTGTAGACACTGATCAAACACACCCTACCTGGTTAACAGTGTAGACGCTGATCAAACACACCCCTACCTGGTTAACAGTGTAGACGCTGATCAAACACACCCCTACCTGGTTAACAGTGTAGACGCTGATCAAACACACCCCTACCTGGTTAACAGTGTAGACGCTGATCAAACACACCCCTACCTGGTTAACAGTGTAGACGCTGATCAAACACACCCTACCTGGTTAACAGTGTAGACGCTGATCAAACACACCCCTACCTGGTTAACAGTGTAGACGCTGATCAAACACACCCCTACCTGGTTAACAGTGTAGACGCTGATCAAACACACCCTACCTGGTTAACAGTGTAGACGCTGATCAAACACACCCTACCTGGTTAACAGACACTGATCAAACACACCCCTACCTGGTTAACAGACACTGATCAAACACACCCCTACCTGGTTTACAGACACTGATCAAACACAACCCTACCTGGTTAACAGACACTGATCAAACACACCCCTACCTGGTTAACAGTGTAGACACTGATCAAACACACACCTACCTGGTTAACAGTGTAGACACTGATCAAACACACCCCTACCTGGTTAACAGTGTAGACGCTGATCAAACACATCCCTACCTGGTTAACAGTGTAGACGCTGATCAAACACATCCCTACCTGGTTAACAGTGTAGATGCTGATCAAACACCCTCCTACCTGGTTAACAGACACTGATCAAACACACCCTACCTGGTTAACAGTGTAGACACTGATCAAACACACCCCTACCTGGTTAACAGACACTGATCAAACACACCCCTACCTGGTTAACAGTGTACGCTGATCAAACACACCCTACCTGGTTAACAGTGTAGACGCTGATCAAACACACCCCTACCTGGTTAACAGTGTAGACACTGATCAAACACACCCTACCTGGTTAACAGACACTGATCAAACACACCCATACCTGGTTAACAGTGTAGACGCTGATCAAACACCCCCCTACCTGGTTAACAGACACTGATCAAACACACCCTACCTGGTTAACAGACACTGATCAAACACACCCCTACCTGGTTAACAGTGTAGACACTGATCAAACAAACCCTACCTGGTTAACAGTGTAGACGCTGATCAAACACACCCTACCTGGTTAACAGTGAGACACTGATCAAACACACCCTACCTGGTTAACAGGACACTGATCAAACACACCCCTACCTGGTTAACAGACGCTGATCAAACACACCCCTACCTGGTTAACAGACACTGATCAAACACACCCCTACATGGTTAACAGTGTAGACGCTGATCAAACACACCCCTACCTGGTTAACAGTGTAGACGCTGATCAAACACACCCCTACCTGGTTAACAGTGTAGACGCTGATCAAACACACCCTACCTGGTTAACAGTGTAGACGCTGATCAAACACACCCCTACCTGGTTAACAGTGTAGACGCTCATCAAACACACCCCTACCTGGTTAACAGTGTAGACGCTGATCAAACACACCCCTACCTGGTTAACAGTGTAGACGCTGATCAAACACACCCTACCTGGTTAACAGTGTAGACGCTGATCAAACACACCCCTACCTGGTTAACAGACACTTATCAAACACACCCCTACCTGGTTAACAGACACTGATCAAACACACCCCTACCTGGTTAACAGTAGACACTGATCAAACACACCCTACCTGGTTAACAGTGTAGACGCTGATCAAACACACCCTACCTGGTTAACAGACGCTGATCAAACACACCCTACCTGGTTAACAGACACTGATCAAACACACCCCTACCTGGTTAACAGACACTGATCAAACACACCCCTACCTGGTTAACAGACACTGATCAAACACACCCTACCTGGTTAACAGTGTAGACGCTGATCAAACACACCCCTACCTGGTTAACAGACACTGATCAAACACACCCTACCTGGTTAACAGACACTGATCAAACACACCCCTACCTGGTTAACAGTGTAGACGCTGATCAAACACATCCCTACCTGGTTAACAGTGTAGACACTGATCAAACACACCCCTACCTGGTTAACAGTGTAGACGCTGATCAAACACACCCCTACCTGGTTAACAGTGTAGACGCTGATCAAACACACCCCTACCTGGTTTACAGACACTGATCAAACACAACCCTACCTGGTTAACAGTGTAGACACTGATCAAACACACCCTACCTGGTTAACAGTGTAGACGCTGATCAAACACACCCCTACCTGGTTAACAGTGGACACTGATCAAACACACCCTACATGGTTAACAGTGTAGACGCTGATCAAACACACCCTACCTGGTTAACAGTGTAGACACTGATCAAACACACCCTACCTGGTTAACAGTGTAGACACTGATCAAACACACCCCTACCTGGTTAACAGTGTAGACGCTGATCAAACACACCCCTACCTGGTTAACAGACGCTGATCAAACACACCCATACCTGGTTAACAGTGTAGACGCTGATCAAACACACCCCTACCTGGTTAACAGACACTGATCAAACACACCCTACCTGGTTAACAGACACTGATCAAACACACCCTACCTGGTTAACAGTGTAGACGCTGAACAAACACACCCTACCTGGTTAACAGTGTAGACGCTGATCAAACACACCCTACCTGGTTAACAGACACTGATCAAACACACCCCTACCTGGTTAACAGACACTGATCAAACACACCCCTACCTGGTTAACAGACACTGATCAAACACACCCCTACCTGGTTAACAGACACTGATCAAACACACCCTACCTGGTTAACAGACACTGATCAAACACACCCCTACCTGGTTAACAGACACTGATCAAACACACCCCTACCTGGTTAACAGACACTGATCAAACACACCCTACCTGGTTTACAGACACTGATCAAACACACCCCTACCTGGTTAACAGTGTAGACGCTGATCAAACACACCCCTACCTGGTTAACAGTGTAGACACTGATCAAACACACCCCTACCTGGTTAACAGTGTAGACGCTGATCAAACACACCCCTACCTGGTTAACAGTGTAGACACTGATCAAACACACCCCTACCTGGTTTACAGACACTGATCAAACACAACCCTACCTGGTTAACAGTGTAGACACTGATCAAACACACCCTACCTGGTTAACAGTGTAGACACTGATCAAACACACCCCTACCTGGTTAACAGTGTAGACACTGATCAAACACACCCCTACCTGGTTAACAGTGTAGACACTGATCAAACACACCCCTACCTGGTTAACGGACACTGATCAAACACACCCTACATGGTTAACAGTGTAGACGCTGATCAAACACACCCTACCTGGTTAACAGTGTAGACACTGATCAAACACACCCCTACCTGGTTAACAGTGTAGATGCTGATCAAACACACCCTACCTGGTTAACAGACACTGATCAAACACACCCATACCTGGTTAACAGTGTAGACGCTGATCAAACACACCCCTACCTGGTTAACAGACACTGATCAAACACACCCTACCTGGTTAACAGACACTGATCAAACACACCCTACCTGGTTAACAGTGTAGACGCTGAACAAACACACCCTACCTGGTTAACAGTGTAGACGCTGATCAAACACACCCTACCTGGTTAACAGACACTGATCAAACACACCCTACCTGGTTAACAGACACTGATCAAACACACCCCTACCTGGTTAACAGACACTGATCAAACACACCCCTACCTGGTTAACAGACACTGATCAAACACACCCCTACCTGGTTAACAGACGCTGATCAAACACACCCCTAACTGGTTAACAGTGTAGACGCTGATCAAACACATCCCTACCTGGTTAACAGTGTAGACACTGATCAAACACACCCCTACCTGGTTAACAGTGTAGACGCTGATCAAACACACCCCTACCTGGTTAACAGTGTAGACACTGATCAAACACACCCCTACCTGGTTTACAGACACTGATCAAACACACCAATACCTGGTTAACAGTGTAGACGCTGATCAAACACACCCCTACCTGGTTAACAGACACTGATCAAACACACCCTACCTGGTTAACAGTGTAGACACTGATCAAACACACCCTACCTGGTTAACAGTGTAGACGCTGATCAAACACACCCCTACCTGGTTAACAGTGTAGACACTGATCAAACACACCCTACCTGGTTAACAGACACTGATCAAACACACCAATACCTGGTTAACAGTGTAGACGCTGATCAAACACACCCCTACCTGGTTAACAGTGTAGACGCTGATCAAACACACCCTACCTGGTTAACAGACACTGATCAAACACACCCATACCTGGTTAACAGTGTAGACGCTGATCAAACACACCCCTACCTGGTTAACAGACACTGATCAAACACACCCTACCTGGTAAACAGACACTGATCAAACACACCCTACATGGTTAACAGTGTAGACGCTGATCAAACACACCCTACATGGTTAACAGTGTAGACGCTGATCAAACACACCCTACCTGGTTAACAGTGTAGACGCTCATCAAACACACCCTACCTGGTTAACAGTGTAGACGCTGATCAAACACACCCCTACCTGGTTAACAGTGTAGACGCTGATCAAACACACCCTACCTGGTTAACAGTGTAGACGCTGATCAAACACACCCCTACCTGGTTAACAGACACTTATCAAACACACCCCTACCTGGTTAACAGACACTGATCAAACACACCCCTACCTGGTTAACAGACACTGATCAAACACACCCTACCTGGTTAACAGTGTAGACGCTGATCAAACACACCCTACCTGGTTAACAGACACTGATCAAACACACCCTACCTGGTTAACAGACACTGATCAAACACACCCTACCTGGTTAACAGACACTGATCAAACACACCCCTACCTGGTTAACAGACACTGATCAAACACACCCTACCTGGTTAACAGTGTAGACGCTGATCAAACACACCCCTACCTGGTTAACAGACACTGATCAAACACACCCTACCTGGTTAACAGACACTGATCAAACACACCCTACCTGGTTTACAGACACTGATCAAACACAACCCTACCTGGTTAACAGACACTGATCAAACACACCCTACCTGGTTAACAGTGTAGACACTGATCAAACACACCCTACCTGGTTAACAGACACTGATCAAACACACCCCTACCTGGTTAACAGACACTGATCAAACACACCCTACATGGTTAACATTGTAGACGCTGATCAAACACACCCTACATGGTTAACAGTGTAGACGCTGATCAAACACACCCTACCTGGTTAACAGTGTAGACGCTCATCAAACACACCCTACCTGGTTAACAGTGTAGACGCTGATCAAACACACCCCTACCTGGTTAACAGTGTAGACGCTGATCAAACACACCCTACCTGGTTAACAGTGTAGACGCTGATCAAACACACCCCTACCTGGTTAACAGACACTGATCAAACACACCCCTACCTGGTTAACAGACACTGATCAAACACACCCTACCTGGTTAACAGTGTAGACGCTGATCAAACACACCCTACCTGGTTAACAGACACTGATCAAACACACCCTACCTGGTTAACAGACACTGATCAAACACACCCCTACCTGGTTAACAGACACTGATCAAACACACCCCTACCTGGTTAACAGACACTGATCAAACACACCCTACCTGGTTAACAGTGTAGACGCTGATCAAACACACCCCTACCTGGTTAATAGACACTGATCAAACACACCCTACCTGGTTTACAGACACTGATCAAACACAACCCTACCTGGTTAACAGACACTGATCAAACACACCCCTACCTGGTTAACAGTGTAGACGCTGATCAAACACATCCCTACCTGGTTAACAGTGTAGACACTGATCAAACACACCCCTACCTGGTTAACAGTGTAGACGCTGATCAAACACACCCCTACCTGGTTAACAGTGTAGACACTGATCAAACACACCCCTACCTGGATTACAGACACTGATCAAACACAACCCTACCTGGTTAACAGACACTGATCAAACACACCCTACCTGGTTAACAGTGTAGACACTGATCAAACACACCCCTACCTGGTTAACAGTGTAGACGCTGATCAAACACACCCCTACCTGGTTAACAGTGTAGACACTGATCAAACACACCCCTACCTGGTTAACAGTGTAGACGCTGATCAAACACACCCCTACCTGGTTAACAGTGTAGACGCTGATCAAACACACCCCTACCTGGTTAACAGACACTGATCAAACACACCCTACCTGGTTAACAGACACTGATCAAACACACCCTACCTGGTTAACAGACACTGATCAAACACACCCTACATGGTTAACAGTGTAGACACTGATCAAACACACCCCTACCTGGTTAACAGTGTAGACGCTGATCACACCCTACATGGTTAACAGTGTAGAAACTGATCAAACACACCCCTACCTTGTTAACAGTGTAGACGCTGATCAAACACACCCCTACCTGGTTAACAGTGTAGACACTGATCAAACACACCCCTACCTGGTTTACAGACACTGATCAAACACACCCCTACCTGGTTAACAGACACTGATCAAACACACCCTACCTGGTTAACAGTGTAGACACTGATCAAACACACCCCTACCTGGTTAACAGACACTGATCAAACACACCCTACCTGGTTAACAGTGTAGACGCTGATCAAACACACCCCTACCTGGTTAACAGTGTAGACGCTGATCAAACACACCCCTACCTGGTTAACAGTTTAGACGCTGATCAAACACACCCTACCTGGTTAACAGTGTAGACGCTGATCAAACACACCCCTACCTGGTTAACAGTGTAGACGCTGATCAAACACACCCCTACCTGGTTAACAGACACTGATCAAACACACCCTACCTGGTTAACAGTGAACACTGATCAAACACACCCTACCTGGTTAACAGACACTGATTAAACACACCCTACCTGGTTAACAGTGTAGACGCTGATCAAACACACCCCTACCTGGTTAACAGTGTAGACGCTGATCAAACACACCCCTACCTGGTTAACAGTGTAACACTGATCAAACACACCCTACCTGGTTAACAGACACTGATCAAACACACCCCTACCTGGTTAACAGACACTGATCAAACACACCCTACCTGGTTAACAGTGTAGACGCTGATCAAACACACCCTACCTGGTTAACAGACACTGATCAAACACACCCTACCTGGTTAACAGACACTGATCAAACACACCCCTACCTGGTTAACAGACACTGATCAAACACACCCTACCTGGTTAACAGTGTAGACGCTGATCAAACACACCCCTACCTGGTTAACAGACACTGATCAAACACACCCTACCTGGTTAACAGACACTGATCAAACACACCCTACCTGGTTTACAGACACTGATCAAACACAACCCTACCTGGTTAACAGACACTGATCAAACACACCCTACCTGGTTAACAGTGTAGACGCTGATCAAACACACCCTACCTGGTTAACAGACACTGATCAAACACACCCCTACCTGGTTAACAGACACTGATCAAACACACCCTACATGGTTAACAGTGTAGACGCTGATCAAACACACCCTACATGGTTAACAGTGTAGACGCTGATCAAACACACCCTACCTGGTTAACAGTGTAGACGCTCATCAAACACACCCTACCTGGTTAACAGTGTAGACGCTGATCAAACACACCCTACCTGGTTAACAGACACTGATCAAACACACCCTACCTGGTTAACAGTGTAGACGCTGATCAAACACACCCTACCTGGTTAACAGACACTGATCAAACACACCCTACCTGGTTAACAGACGCTGATCAAACACACCCCTACCTGGTTAACAGACACTGATCAAACACACCCCTACCTGGTTAACAGACACTGATCAAACACACCCCTACCTGGTTAACAGTGTAGACGCTGATCAAACACACCCCTACCTGGTTAACAGACACTGATCAAACACACCCTACCTGGTTTACAGACGCTGATCAAACACACCCCTACCTGGTTAACAGACACTGATCAAACACACCCTACCTGGTTTACAGTGTGACGCTGATCAAACACACCCCTACCTGGTTAACAGACACTGATCAAACACACCCCTACCTGGTTAACAGTGTAGACGCTGATCAAACACATCCCTACCTGGTTAACAGTGTAGACACTGATCAAACACACCCCTACCTGGTTAACAGTGTAGACGCTGATCAAACACACCCCTACCTGGTTAACAGTGTAGACACTGATCAAACACACCCCTACCTGGATTACAGACACTGATCAAACACAACCCTACCTGGTTAACAGACACTGATCAAACACACCCTACCTGGTTAACAGTGTAGACACTGATCAAACACACCCTACCTGGTTAACAGTGTAGACGCTGATCAAACACACCCCTACCTTGTTAACAGTGTAGACACTGATCAAACACACCCCTACCTGGTTAACAGTGTAGACACTGATCAAACACACCCTACCTGGTTAACAGTGTAGACGCTGATCAAACACACCCCTACCTGGTTAACAGTGTAGACGCTGATCAAACACACCCCTACCTGGTTAACAGTGTAGACACTGATCAAACACACCCCTACCTGGTTAACAGACACTGATCAAACACACCCTACCTGGTTAACAGACACTGATCAAACACACCCTACCTGGTTAACAGACACTGATCAAACACACCCTACATGGTTAACAGTGTAGACACTGATCAAACACACCCCTACCTGGTTAACAGTGTAGACGCTGATCACACCCTACATGGTTAACAGTGTAGAAACTGATCAAACACACCCCTACCTTGTTAACAGTGTAGACACTGATCAAACACACCCCTACCTGGTTAACAGTGTAGACACTGATCAAACACACCCCTACCTGGTTAACAGTGTAGACACTGATCAAACACACCCCTACCTGGTTAACAGACACTGATCAAACACACCCTACCTGGTTAACAGTGTAGACACTGATCAAACACACCCCTACCTGGTTAACAGACACTGATCAAACACACCCTACCTGGTTAACAGTGTAGACGCTGATCAAACACACCCCTACCTGGTTAACAGTGTAGACGCTGATCAAACACACCCCTACCTGGTTAACAGTGTAGACGCTGATCAAACACACCCTACCTGGTTAACAGTGTAGACGCTCATCAAACACACCCCTACCTGGTTAACAGTGTAGACGCTGATCAAACACACCCCTACCTGGTTAACAGTGTAGACGCTGATCAAACACACCCCTACCTGGTTTACAGACGCTGATCAAACACAACCCTACCTGGTTAACAGACACTGATCAAACACACCCTACCTGGTTAACAGTGTAGACACTGATCAAACACACCCTACCTGGTTAACAGACCTCCCCGTTCGTGTAGACGCTGATCAAACACACCCCTACCTGGTTAACAGTGTAGACGCTGATCAAACACACCCCTACCTGGTTAACAGACACTGATCAAACACACCCCTACCTGGTTAACAGACACTGATCAAACACACCCCTACCTGGTTAACAGTGTAGACGCTGATCAAACACACCCCTACCTGGTTAACAGTGTAGACGCTGATCAAACACACCCTACCTGGTTAACAGTGTAGACGCTGATCAAACACACCCCTACCTGGTTAACAGTGTAGACGCTGATCAAACACACCCCTACCTGGTTAACAGAGACACTGATCAAACACACCCCTACCTGGTTAACAGACGCTGATCAAACACACCCCTACCTGGTTAACAGTGTAGACGCTGATCAAACACACCCTACCTGGTTAACAGACACTGATCAAACACACCCCTACCTGGTTAACAGACACTGATCAAACACACCCCTACCTGGTTAACAGACACTGATCAAACACACCCTACCTGGTTAACAGTGTAGACGCTGATCAAACACACCCCTACCTGGTTAATAGACACTGATCAAACACACCCTACCTGGTTTACAGACACTGATCAAACACAACCCTACCTGGTTAACAGACACTGATCAAACACACCCCTACCTGGTTAACAGTGTAGACGCTGATCAAACACATCCCTACCTGGTTAACAGTGTAGACACTGATCAAACACACCCCTACCTGGTTAACAGTGTAGACGCTGATCAAACACACCCCTACCTGGTTAACAGTGTAGACACTGATCAAACACACCCCTACCTGGATTACAGACACTGATCAAACACAACCCTACCTGGTTAACAGACACTGATCAAACACACCCTACCTGGTTAACAGTGTAGACACTGATCAAACACACCCTACCTGGTTAACAGTGTAGACGCTGATCAAACACACCCCTACCTTGTTAACAGTGTAGACACTGATCAAACACACCCCTACCTGGTTAACAGTGTAGACACTGATCAAACACACCCTACCTGGTTAATAGTGTAGACGCTGATCAAACACACCCCTACCTGGTTAACAGTGTAGACGCTGATCAAACACACCCCTACCTGGTTAACAGTGTAGACACTGATCAAACACACCCCTACCTGGTTAACAGACACTGATCAAACACACCCTACCTGGTTAACAGACACTGATCAAACACACCCTACCTGGTTAACAGACACTGATCAAACACACCCTACATGGTTAACAGTGTAGACACTGATCATGGCCTAACACACCCCTACCTGGTTAACAGTGTAGACGCTGATCAAACACACCCCTACCTTGTTAACAGTGTAGACACTGATCAAACACACCCCTACCTGGTTAACAGTGTAGACACTGATCAAACACACCCCTACCTGGTTAACAGTGTAGACACTGATCAAACACACCCCTACCTGGTTAACAGACACTGATCAAACACACCCTACCTGGTTAACAGTGTAGACACTGATCAAACACACCCCTACCTGGTTAACAGACACTGATCAAACACACCCTACCTGGTTAACAGTGTAGACGCTGATCAAACACACCCCTACCTGGTTAACAGTGTAGACGCTGATCAAACACACCCCTACCTGGTTAACAGTGTAGACGCTGATCAAACACACCCTACCTGGTTAACAGTGTAGACGCTGATCAAACACACCCCTACCTGGTTAACAGACACTGATCAAACACACCCTACCTGGTTAACAGTGTAGACACTGATCAAACACACCCTACCTGGTTAACAGACATTGATTAAACACACCCTACCTGGTTAACAGTGTAGACACTGATCAAACACACCCCTACCTGGTTAACAGTGTAGACGCTGATCAAACACACCCCTACCTGGTTAACAGTGTAGACACTGATCAAACACACCCTACCTGGTTAACAGACATTGATTAAACACACCCTACCTGGTTAACAGACACTGATCAAACACACCCTACCTGGTTAACAGTGTAGACGCTGATCAAACACACCCTACCTGGTTAACAGACACTGATCAAACACACCCTACCTGGTTAACAGACACTGATCAAACACACCCTACCTGGTTAACAGACACTGATCAAACACACCCCTACCTGGTTAACAGACACTGATCAAACACACCCTACCTGGTTAACAGTGTAGACGCTGATCAAACACACCCCTACCTGGTTAACAGACACTGATCAAACACACCCTACCTGGTTAACAGACACTGATCAAACACACCCTACCTGGTTTACAGACACTGATCAAACACAACCCTACCTGGTTAACAGACACTGATCAAACACACCCTACCTGGTTAACAGTGTAGACACTGATCAAACACACCCTACCTGGTTAACAGACACTGATCAAACACACCCCTACCTGGTTAACAGACACTGATCAAACACACCCTACATGGTTAACAGTGTAGACGCTGATCAAACACACCCTACATGGTTAACAGTGTAGACGCTGATCAAACACACCCTACCTGGTTAACAGTGTAGACGCTCATCAAACACACCCTACCTGGTTAACAGTGTAGACGCTGATCAAACACACCCCTACCTGGTTAACAGTGTAGACGCTGATCAAACACACCCTACCTGGTTAACAGACACTGATCAAACACACCCTACCTGGTTAACAGTGTAGACGCTGATCAAACACACCCTACCTGGTTAACAGACACTGATCAAACACACCCTACCTGGTTAACAGACACTGATCAAACACACCCCTACCTGGTTAACAGACACTGATCAAACACACCCCTACCTGGTTAACAGACACTGATCAAACACACCCTACCTGGTTAACAGTGTAGACGCTGATCAAACACACCCCTACCTGGTTAATAGACACTGATCAAACACACCCTACCTGGATTACAGACACTGATCAAACACAACCCTACCTGGTTAACAGACACTGATCAAACACACCCTACCTGGTTAACAGTGTAGACACTGATCAAACACACCCTACCTGGTTAACAGTGTAGACGCTGATCAAACACACCCCTACCTTGTTAACAGTGTAGACACTGATCAAACACACCCCTACCTGGTTAACAGTGTAGACACTGATCAAACACACCCTACCTGGTTAACAGTGTAGACGCTGATCAAACACACCCCTACCTGGTTAACAGTGTAGACGCTGATCAAACACACCCCTACCTGGTTAACAGTGTAGACACTGATCAAACACACCCCTACCTGGTTAACAGACACTGATCAAACACACCCTACCTGGTTAACAGACACTGATCAAACACACCCTACCTGGTTAACAGACACTGATCAAACACACCCTACATGGTTAACAGTGTAGACACTGATCAAACACACCCCTACCTGGTTAACAGTGTAGACGCTGATCACACCCTACATGGTTAACAGTGTAGAAACTGATCAAACACACCCCTACCTTGTTAACAGTGTAGACACTGATCAAACACACCCCTACCTGGTTAACAGTGTAGACACTGATCAAACACACCCCTACCTGGTTAACAGTGTAGACACTGATCAAACACACCCCTACCTGGTTAACAGACACTGATCAAACACACCCTACCTGGTTAACAGTGTAGACACTGATCAAACACACCCCTACCTGGTTAACAGACACTGATCAAACACACCCTACCTGGTTAACAGTGTAGACGCTGATCAAACACACCCCTACCTGGTTAACAGTGTAGACGCTGATCAAACACACCCCTACCTGGTTAACAGTGTAGACGCTGATCAAACACACCCTACCTGGTTAACAGTGTAGACGCTGATCAAACACACCCCTACCTGGTTAACAGTGTAGACGCTGATCAAACACACCCCTACCTGGTTAACAGTGTAGACACTGATCAAACACACCCCTACCTGGTTTACAGACACTGATCAAACACAACCCTACCTGGTTAACAGACACTGATCAAACACACCCTACCTGGTTAACAGTGTAGACACTGATCAAACACACCCTACCTGGTTAACAGACATTGATTAAACACACCCTACCTGGTTAACAGTGTAGACGCTGATCAAACACACCCCTACCTGGTTAACAGTGTAGACGCTGATCAAACACACCCTACCTGGTTAACAGACACTGATCAAACACACCCCTACCTGGTTAACAGACACTGATCAAACACACCCTACCTGGTTAACAGTGTAGACGCTGATCAAACACACCCCTACCTGGTTAACAGTGTAGACGCTGATCAAACACACCCCTACCTGGTTAACAGTGTAGACGCTGATCAAACACACCCCTACCTGGTTAACAGTGTAGACGCTGATCAAACACACCCCTACCTGGTTAACAGTGTAGACACTGATCAAACACACCCCTACCTGGTTTACAGACACTGATCAAACACAACCCTACCTGGTTAACAGACACTGATCAAACACACCCTACCTGGTTAACAGTGTAGACACTGATCAAACACACCCTACCTGGTTAACAGACATTGATTAAACACACCCTACCTGGTTAACAGTGTAGACACTGATCAAACACACCCCTACCTGGTTAACAGTGTAGACGCTGATCAAACACACCCCTACCTGGTTAACAGTGTAGACACTGATCAAACACACCCTACCTGGTTAACAGACACTGATCAAACACACCCTACCTGGTTAACAGACACTGATCAAACACACCCTACCTGGTTAACAGTGTAGACGCTGATCAAACACACCCTACCTGGTTAACAGACACTGATCAAACACACCCTACCTGGTTAACAGACACTGATCAAACACACCCTACCTGGTTAACAGACACTGATCAAACACACCCCTACCTGGTTAACAGACACTGATCAAACACACCCTACCTGGTTAACAGTGTAGACGCTGATCAAACACACCCCTACCTGGTTAACAGACACTGATCAAACACACCCTACCTGGTTAACAGACACTGATCAAACACACCCTACCTGGTTTACAGACACTGATCAAACACAACCCTACCTGGTTAACAGACACTGATCAAACACACCCTACCTGGTTAACAGTGTAGACACTGATCAAACACACCCTACCTGGTTAACAGACACTGATCAAACACACCCCTACCTGGTTAACAGACACTGATCAAACACACCCCTACCTGGTTAACAGACACTGATCAAACACACCCTACATGGTTAACAGTGTAGACGCTGATCAAACACACCCTACATGGTTAACAGTGTAGACGCTGATCAAACACACCCTACCTGGTTAACAGTGTAGACGCTCATCAAACACACCCTACCTGGTTAACAGTGTAGACGCTGATCAAACACACCCCTACCTGGTTAACAGTGTAGACGCTGATCAAACACACCCTACCTGGTTAACAGACACTGATCAAACACACCCTACCTGGTTAACAGTGTAGACGCTGATCAAACACACCCTACCTGGTTAACAGACACTGATCAAACACACCCTACCTGGTTAACAGACACTGATCAAACACACCCCTACCTGGTTAACAGACACTGATCAAACACACCCCTACCTGGTTAACAGACACTGATCAAACACACCCTACCTGGTTAACAGTGTAGACGCTGATCAAACACACCCCTACCTGGTTAATAGACACTGATCAAACACACCCTACCTGGTTTACAGACACTGATCAAACACAACCCTACCTGGTTAACAGACACTGATCAAACACACCCCTACCTGGTTAACAGTGTAGACGCTGATCAAACACATCCCTACCTGGTTAACAGTGTAGACACTGATCAAACACACCCCTACCTGGTTAACAGTGTAGACGCTGATCAAACACACCCCTACCTGGTTAACAGTGTAGACACTGATCAAACACACCCCTACCTGGTTAACAGTGTAGACACTGATCAAACACACCCTACCTGGTTAACAGTGTAGACGCTGATCAAACACACCCCTACCTGGTTAACAGTGTAGACGCTGATCAAACACACCCCTACCTGGTTAACAGTGTAGACACTGATCAAACACACCCCTACCTGGTTAACAGTGTAGACACTGATCAAACACACCCCTACCTGGTTAACAGACACTGATCAAACACACCCTACCTGGTTAACAGACACTGATCAAACACACCCTACCTGGTTAACAGACACTGATCAAACACACCCTACATGGTTAACAGTGTAGACACTGATCAAACACACCCCTACCTGGTTAACAGTGTAGACGCTGATCACACCCTACATGGTTAACAGTGTAGAAACTGATCAAACACACCCCTACCTTGTTAACAGTGTAGACACTGATCAAACACACCCCTACCTGGTTAACAGTGTAGACACTGATCAAACACACCCCTACCTGGTTAACAGTGTAGACACTGATCAAACACACCCCTACCTGGTTAACAGACACTGATCAAACACACCCTACCTGGTTAACAGTGTAGACACTGATCAAACACACCACTACCTGGTTAACAGACACTGATCAAACACACCCTACCTGGTTAACAGTGTAGACGCTGATCAAACACACCCCTACCTGGTTAACAGTGTAGACGCTGATCAAACACACCCCTACCTGGTTAACAGTGTAGACGCTGATCAAACACACCCTACCTGGTTAACAGTGTAGACGCTGATCAAACACACCCCTACCTGGTTAACAGACACTGATCAAACACACCCTACCTGGTTAACAGTGTAGACACTGATCAAACACACCCTACCTGGTTAACAGACATTGATTAAACACACCCTACCTGGTTAACAGTGTAGACACTGATCAAACACACCCCTACCTGGTTAACAGTGTAGACGCTGATCAAACACACCCCTACCTGGTTAACAGTGTAGACACTGATCAAACACACCCTACCTGGTTAACAGACACTGATCAAACACACCCTACCTGGTTAACAGACACTGATCAAACACACCCTACCTGGTTAACAGTGTAGACGCTGATCAAACACACCCTACCTGGTTAACAGACACTGATCAAACACACCCTACCTGGTTAACAGACACTGATCAAACACACCCTACCTGGTTAACAGACACTGATCAAACACACCCCTACCTGGTTAACAGACACTGATCAAACACACCCTACCTGGTTAACAGTGTAGACGCTGATCAAACACACCCCTACCTGGTTAACAGACACTGATCAAACACACCCTACCTGGTTAACAGACACTGATCAAACACACCCTACCTGGTTTACAGACACTGATCAAACACAACCCTACCTGGTTAACAGACACTGATCAAACACACCCTACCTGGTTAACAGTGTAGACACTGATCAAACACACCCTACCTGGTTAACAGACACTGATCAAACACACCCCTACCTGGTTAACAGACACTGATCAAACACACCCTACATGGTTAACAGTGTAGACGCTGATCAAACACACCCTACATGGTTAACAGTGTAGACGCTGATCAAACACACCCTACCTGGTTAACAGTGTAGACGCTCATCAAACACACCCTACCTGGTTAACAGTGTAGACGCTGATCAAACACACCCCTACCTGGTTAACAGTGTAGACGCTGATCAAACACACCCTACCTGGTTAACAGACACTGATCAAACACACCCTACCTGGTTAACAGTGTAGACGCTGATCAAACACACCCTACCTGGTTAACAGACACTGATCAAACACACCCTACCTGGTTAACAGACACTGATCAAACACACCCCTACCTGGTTAACAGACACTGATCAAACACACCCCTACCTGGTTAACAGACACTGATCAAACACACCCTACCTGGTTAACAGTGTAGACGCTGATCAAACACACCCCTACCTGGTTAATAGACACTGATCAAACACACCCTACCTGGTTTACAGACACTGATCAAACACAACCCTACCTGGTTAACAGACACTGATCAAACACACCCCTACCTGGTTAACAGTGTAGACGCTGATCAAACACATCCCTACCTGGTTAACAGTGTAGACACTGATCAAACACACCCCTACCTGGTTAACAGTGTAGACGCTGATCAAACACACCCCTACCTGGTTAACAGTGTAGACACTGATCAAACACACCCCTACCTGGATTACAGACACTGATCAAACACAACCCTACCTGGTTAACAGACACTGATCAAACACACCCTACCTGGTTAACAGTGTAGACACTGATCAAACACACCCTACCTGGTTAACAGTGTAGACGCTGATCAAACACACCCCTACCTTGTTAACAGTGTAGACACTGATCAAACACACCCCCTACCTGGTTAACAGTGTAGACACTGATCAAACACACCCTACCTGGTTAACAGTGTAGACGCTGATCAAACACACCCCTACCTGGTTAACAGTGTAGACGCTGATCAAACACACCCCTACCTGGTTAACAGTGTAGACACTGATCAAACACACCCCTACCTGGTTAACAGACACTGATCAAACACACCCCTACCTGGTTAACAGACACTGATCAAACACACCCTACCTGGTTAACAGACACTGATCAAACACACCCCTACCTGGTTAACAGTAGACACTGATCAAACACACCCTACCTGGTTAACAGTGTAGACGCTGATCACACACCCCTACCTGGTTAACAGTGTAGAAGCTGATCAAACACACCCCTACCTGGTTAACAGTGTAGACACTGATCAAACACACCCCTACCTGGTTAACAGTGTAGACACTGATCAAACACACCCCTACCTGGTTAACAGTGTAGACACTGATCAAACACACCCCTACCTGGTTAACAGTGACACTGATCAAACACACCCCTACCTGGTTAACAGTAGACACTGATCAAACACACCCCTACCTGGTTAACAGACACTGATCAAACACACCCCTACCTGGTTAACAGGGACGCTGATCAAACACACCCCTACCTGGTTAACAGTGTAGACGCTGATCAAACACACCCCTACCTGGTTAACAGTGTAGACGCTGATCAAACACACCCTACCTGGTTAACAGTGTAGACGCTGATCAAACACACCCCTACCTGGTTAACAGTGTAGACGCTGATCAAACACACCCCTACCTGGTTAACGCCACTGGTTAGAACACTGATCAAACACACCCCTACCTGGTTTACAGACACTGATCAAACACAACCCTACCTGGTTAACAGACACTGATCAAACACACCCTACCTGGTTAACAGTGTAGACACTGATCAAACACACCCTACCTGGTTAACAGACACTGATTAAACACACCCTACCTGGTTAACAGTGTAGACGCTGATCAAACACACCCCTACCTGGTTAACAGTGAGACGCTGATCAAACACACCCTACCTGGTTAACAGACACTGATCAAACACACCCCTACCTGGTTAACAGACACTGATCAAACACACCCTACCTGGTTAACAGTGTAGACGCTGATCAAACACACCCCTACCTGGTTAACGGTGTAGACGCTGATCAAACACACCCCTACCTGGTTAACAGTGTAGACGCTGATCAAACACACCCTACCTGGTTAACAGTGTAGACGCTGATCAAACACACCCCTACCTGGTTAACAGTGTAGACGCTGATCAAACACACCCCTACCTGGTTAACAGTGTAGACACTGATCAAACACACCCCTACCTGGTTTACAGACACTGATCAAACACAACCCTACCTGGTTAACAGACACTGATCAAACACACCCTACCTGGTTAACAGTGTAGACACTGATCAAACACACCCTACCTGGTTAACAGACATTGATTAAACACACCCTACCTGGTTAACAGTGTAGACACTGATCAAACACACCCCTACCTGGTTAACAGTGTAGACGCTGATCAAACACACCCCTACCTGGTTAACAGTGTAGACACTGATCAAACACACCCTACCTGGTTAACAGACACTGATCAAACACACCCTACCTGGTTAACAGACACTGATCAAACACACCCTACCTGGTTAACAGTGTAGACGCTGATCAAACACACCCCTACCTGGTTAACAGACACTGATCAAACACACCCTACCTGGTTAACAGACACTGATCAAACACACCCTACCTGGTTAACAGACACTGATCAAACACACCCCTACCTGGTTAACAGACACTGATCAAACACACCCTACCTGGTTAACAGTGTAGACGCTGATCAAACACACCCCTACCTGGTTAACAGACACTGATCAAACACACCCTACCTGGTTAACAGACACTGATCAAACACACCCTACCTGGTTTACAGACACTGATCAAACACAACCCCTACCTGGTTAACAGACACTGATCAAACACACCCTACCTGGTTAACAGTGTAGACACTGATCAAACACACCCTACCTGGTTAACAGACACTGATCAAACACACCCCTACCTGGTTAACAGACACTGATCAAACACACCCCTACCTGGTTAACAGACACTGATCAAACACACCCTACATGGTTAACAGTGTAGACGCTGATCAAACACACCCTACATGGTTAACAGTGTAGACGCTGATCAAACACACCCTACCTGGTTAACGGTAGACGCTCATCAAACACACCCTACCTGGTTAACAGTATACGCTGATCAAACACACCCCTACCTGGTTAACAGTGTAGTACGCTGATCAAACACACCCTACCTGGTTAACAGACACTGATCAAACACACCCTACCTGGTTAACAGTGTAGACGCTGATCAAACACACCCCTACCTGGTTAACAGACACTGATCAAACACACCCCTACCTGGTTAACAGACACTGATCAAACACACCCCTACCTGGTTAACAGACACTGATCAAACACACCCCTACCTGGTTAACAGACGCTGATCAAACACACCCCTACCTGGTTAACAGTGGAGACGCTGATCAAACACACCCCTACCTGGTTAACAGACACTGATCAAACACACCCTACCTGGTTTACAGACACTGATCAAACACAACCCTACCTGGTTAACAGACACTGATCAAACACACCCCTACCTGGTTAACAGTGTAGACGCTGATCAAACACATCCCTACCTGGTTAACAGTGTAGACACTGATCAAACACACCCCTACCTGGTTAACAGTGTAGACGCTGATCAAACACACCCCTACCTGGTTAACAGTGTAGACACTGATCAAACACACCCCTACCTGGATTACAGACACTGATCAAACACAACCCTACCTGGTTAACAACACTGATCAAACACACCCCTACCTGGTTAACAGTGGAGACACTGATCAAACACACCCTACCTGGTTAACAGTGTGACGCTGATCAAACACACCCCTACCTTGTTAACAGTGTAGACGCTGATCAAACACACCCCTACCTGGTTAACAGTGTAGACACTGATCAAACACACCCCTACCTGGTTAACAGTGTAGACGCTGATCAAACACACCCTACCTGGTTAACGGTGTAGACGCTGATCAAACACACCCCTACCTGGTTAACAGTGTAGTACGCTGATCAAACACACCCCTACCTGGTTAACAGTGTAGACACTGATCAAACACACCCTACCTGGTTAACAGACACTGATCAAACACACCCTACATGGTTAACAGTGTAGACACTGATCAAACACACCCCTACCTGGTTAACAGTGTAGACGCTGATCAACACCCTACATGGTTAACAGTGTAGAAACTGATCAAACACACCCCTACCTTGTTAACAGTGTAGACACTGATCAAACACACCCCTACCTGGTTAACAGTGTAGACACTGATCAAACACACCCCTACCTGGTTAACAGTGTAGACACTGATCAAACACACCCCTACCTGGTTAACAGACACTGATCAAACACACCCTACCTGGTTAACAGTGTAGACACTGATCAAACACACCCCTACCTGGTTAACAGTGACACTGATCAAACACACCCCTACCTGGTTAACAGTGTAGACGCTGATCAAACACACCCCTACCTGGTTAACAGTGTGACGCTGATCAAACACACCCCTACCTGGTTAACAGTGTAGACACTGATCAAACACACCCCTACCTGGTTAACAGACACTGATTAAACACACCCCTACCTGGTTAACAGTGTAGACACTGATCAAACACACCCCTACCTGGTTAACAGTGTAGACACTGATCAAACACACCCCTACCTGGTTAACAGTGTAGACGCTGATCAAACACACCCCTACCTGGTTAACAGTGTAGAGCACTGATCAAACACACCCCTACCTGGTTAACAGTGTAGACGCTGATCAAACACACCCCTACCTGGTTAACAGTGTAGACACTGATCAAACACACCCCTACCTGGTTAACAGTGTAGACGCTGATCAAACACACCCCTACCTGGTTAACAGACGCTGATCAAACACACCCTACCTGGTTAACAGTGTAGACGCTGATCAAACACACCCCTACCTGGTTAACAGTGTAGACGCTGATCAAACACACCCCTACCTGGTTAACAGTGTAGACGCTGATCAAACACACCCTACCTGGTTAACAGTGTAGACGCTGATCAAACACACCCCTACCTGGTTAACAGTGTAGACGCTGATCAAACACACCCCTACCTGGTTAACAGTGTAGACGCTGATCAAACACACCCCTACCTGGTTAACAGTGTAGACGCTGATCAAACACACCCCTACCTGGTTAACAGTGTAGATAACACTGATCAAACACACCCCCCTACCTGGTTAACAGTGTAGACGCTGATCAAACACACCCTACCTGGTTAACAGTGTAGAAACTGATCAAACACACCCCTACCTGGTTAACAGTGTAGACGCTGATCAAACACACCCTACCTGGTTAACAGTGTAGACACTGATCAAACACACCCCTACCTGGTTAACAGTGCTAACACTGATCAAACACACCCCCTGGTTAACGTTAACACGTGATCAAACACACCCTACTGGGTTAACGGTGTGGGCGGCTGATCAAACACACCCTACCTGGTTAACGGTGTGAGCGCTGATCAACTACCTGGTTAACAGTGTTGACGCTATCAAACACACCCTATGGTTAACGGTGGTGGGTTATCAAACACACCCTGCCTGGTTAACAGTGGGCGCTAGTCAAACACACACCCTACCTGGTTGCCAGTGTGAGCACTGAGTCAAACACACCCCTACCTGCTTAACGCTGCCAGACGTGATCAAACACACCCTACCTGATTAACAGTGTAGGCGCTGATCAAACCCACCCTACCTGGTTAACAGTGTAGGCGCTGATCAAACACACCCCTACTGGTACCCCATCAAACACACCTAACTGGTTAACCAGTGTGACTGATCAAACACACCACTACCTGGTTAACGGTGTGAGCCTTTGATCAAACATACCCTGCCTGGTTAACGGTGGAGGCGGCTGATCAAACCACCTACCTGGTTAACGAGTGTAGGCGGCTGATCAACTTTTTTCCTGGTTAACGAGTGTAGGCGGCTGATCACTTTTTTCCTGGTTAACGAGTGTTGAACGCACCAATCACACACCCTGCCTGGTTAACAGTGTAGACGCTATCAAACACACCCCTACCTGGTTAACAGTGTAGACGCTGATCAAACACACCCCTACCTGGTTAACAACGCTGATCAAACACACCCTACCTGGATAACAGTGTAACACTGATCAAACACACCCCGCCCGGTTAACCCAGTGTGAAGTACGGCTTGCTACCTGGTTAACAGTGTAATGATCAACACATCTGTTTGTAACGTGAACAAAGGAAAAAGTCAAGGGGTCTGAATACTTTCTGAAGGCACTGTATGTTCTGAATTGACTTGCCTGCTTAAAAAAAATCCCTATTTTATTAGGCAAAATACAGTTTCTACCCGTGCCTCACCTTTTTGGGTCTTAAACTCAATCGTTAACCTATACAAAATCCCAGCATCTCTCAAACAATGTTTCAGAACATCTTTAGCAACAGCAGTGAAATGTAAACAATATATGCTACATAGTTAATTAACTGCATTTCGCTTATGGCACACCAAATGTTCCTGACTATTCTTACCATCATCGTTGGTTAGTAGTAACTTTGTTGCTTTATAATCAGTGATTTTCATCACCAGGATTTCTGCTTTTGACATACAGAGAGTAAATCCAAAGCTTACCAGAAGTACTTCTCCACATTTGAATGCATTAGATCTACACCAGGAATACCTGGTTTCAATGGCAACGTTTACTGTGCCACCACCACAACCCACCCCACCTCCCATGTCTGACTCACCAGCTGGGTCTCCAGTGTTCTCCTCTGTAAAGGAAGGGTCTTCAGGCTCTAGCTCGTTCTTCTTACCGTCTGCTGCACCCAGCACCCTGGCTAGAGCTCTGGACAGGCCTGGAGCTTGGGGGCTGCTCTTAGCCAGGCTGAAGGCCTTCACAGGCAGGGCAAGGGGCGGTGCAGGGGCTGAGAGGCTCCTCTGGACCTGCAAGGAAGGAGAACTGTTAGATAGGTCTGAGAAGGTCCACATGTCGCAGTATGAGTGAAACCCTTTACACAGTCTTGGATGAAGTCAAATCAATTCAAATGTTATGTCATATGCTTCGTAAACAACAGGTCTGGACTAACAGTGAAATGCTCACTTCACAACAGAGAAATAATAGAAAAGACACGTAATAATAAAATAGATACACAATGAGTAACGAGACGTTGACAACAAAAAAAGCCTTTCGTTAACTAACACCCCCCTACTAGCTCTGACTTTGCTGATAGCTACTTTGAGGAAAAATGTACTTACAATGACTGAGATGTGTGGTTGTTCCACCTAGCTATCTGAAGATGGATGCACTAACTAAGTAGCTCTGGATAAGAGTGTCTGCTAAATGACTACAATGTAAATGTAAACCATTGAACTTTTTTAAAACTAACTATTTAGCAGTCTTATGGCTTGGGGCTAGAAGCTGTTCAGGGTCCTGTTGGTGCATTGGTAGTGCTTGCCGTACGGTAGCAGAGAGAACAGTCGATGATTTGGGTGGCTGGAGTCTGAAAATTTTTAGGGCCTTCCTCTGACACCGCCTGGCATAGAGGTCCTTGATGGTAGGGAGCTCGGCCCCAGTGATGTACTGGGTCGTATCCACTACCCTCTGTAGTGCCATGCGGTCGGATACCAAGCAGTTGCCATACCAAGCGGTGATGCAGCCCCTCCAATACAGCCCTGTCGATGTGAATGTGGGTGTGCTCGGCCCTCCGTTTCCTGTTGTCTACCATCAGCTCCTTTGTCTTGCTGACATTGAGGGAGAGGTTGTTGTCTCTGACCTCCTCCCTATAGGATGTCTCATTGTTGTCGGTGATCAGGCCCATCACCGTATGTCGTCGGCAAACTTAATAGTGTTGAGTCGTGCGCACCCACAGTCGTGGGTGAACAGGGAGTATAGGAGTGGACTAAGCACGCACCCCTGAGGGGCCCCCATATTAAGGGTGAGCATGGCGGAGGTTGTTGCCTACCCTCACCACCTGGGGGCGCCCTGACAGGAAGTCCAGGATCCAGTTGCAGAGGGAGATGCTCAGTCCCAGGGTCCGTACCTTAGTGATGAGCTTGGAGGGCACTATGGTGTTGAACGCTGAGATGTAGTCAATGAACAGCCTTCTCACGTAGGTGTTCCTTTTGTCCAAGTGGGTAAGGGCAGTGTGGAGTGCAATGCAGATTGTGTCATCTGTGGATCTGCTGGGGAGGTATGCGAATTGGAGTGGATCCAGGGTGTCTGGGATGATGGTATTGATGTGAGCCATGACCAGCCTTTCATACCATTTCATGACTACAGATGCTACATGGCGATAGACATTTAGACAGGTTACCTTGGCGTTCTTGGGCCCAGGGTCTATGGTGGTCTGCTTGAAACATGTAGGTATTACAGACTGGGTCAGGAAGAGGTTGAAAATGTCAGTTTAGACACTTCCCAGCCGGTCAGTGCATGCTCTGAGTACGCATCCTGGTAATCTGTCTGGCCCTGCGGCCTTGTGAATGTTAATTTGTTAAAGGTCTTACATCGGCTAGAGAGAAGTAGCTCCAATATGACTCCTATGCTTAGTTAATTACTACAATAGTAATAGGGGTCACATTTGTGGCTAAGGATGAAAGTGAAGTGGACAGTGTGTTCACCTTGTTGAGCACGTTCCCCAGGGCGAGTTTAGGGGCCAGAGGCTCCAGTTCAAGCAGGGTACCCACAGGGGGATCAGGAGGACCAGCCAGTGAGGCTCCTGGAGGGACGAACCGGGGCTTCTTCGCCATGTTACCAAAGACCTGGCTGGGGGCCCCTGAGCGACGCATCCTGTCTGTGTGAGGGGATGTTTGTAATATTTGATCAAATCATTTCACATCTATTAGAGGGCTTATGGGTAGGGGTGGCCAACCCTGAGCCCCCTGGAGAACAAGTACTAGTGGTCCTGGGTATGCAGGCTTTTCTTCCCTACTGTAACACCTTATTCAGCTAGCTAACTAACTAATCAATGTTCTAGTAAGCAGCTGATTAGTAAAAGGCAGCTAGTTAAATAACAGATTTACATAACATAGCTATATATTACTTCCATTCAGTGTACATGGCCCATGAATAGTTAGTTCAGATCAATGAGATGTATGGGTTTATACCAATGATGAGTTTATACAAGTCATTTTTCGTTCACATATATACATTACGTTAACTGTTAGCTAACGTTAGTGTAGCTAGTTAGCCCAAATTAGTGCAGCTACCTTGAACATTTCAACATTTTCATCTCATCGTCTATAACAACCAACTAGCTTGTGACAATATGTTGGAAAGATAACATAAGGCATAAATGTGTGTTTCATACATACCTGTTTAGTCAAGCAAGCCTCTGCTTTACAGTTAGTTACAAGAAAACAATGATACACAACTCTTCAGAAATGAATTATCCCGCTAAAGTGGCGTAAACTGCTATTGGCTACATGTTACGTAGAGGGGCGGAGTCCAGTGTTAGTGAGTGCACTCGTTTTCTACTCCCGCGGCCCCAAACGGTGGAGTTTGCTCTAGTTCGGTCGTCTTCCGATAAGAAGCACAATCTGCCGCTGTCAGCCGGTGTCGTGCCGGTAGAGGTAAAACGAGTGTACATTTTGACTTCTAAATAATCAGATTTTCGTCAATTGATGCCATGATTAACTTCACCGATTTACGATAATAGGCTGCCTGCCCTACAGTAGGCCGTTCAGACTCATTGCATGGATATTTGTGTTATAAAATGCCACGTCAATTTGAAGGAGTTTGCGGAATTAAATGATGATTCCGATTGAGATGTCATCTGTCATGGACTGAGCCCTGGTGGTAAGTAAACTACTCTAGAAAATAAAAGTCAAATAAATGGTCAAATAAATTACATCCTGGCAAGCATTTCTGCTAAACCCCACACACTAAAAAGCAGGTACTGGTCAGAATGTTGCTGCATACAGAATTGATATTCAACATCGCAGAATAGAGAAGTTTTACCGAAATACATAAACTGCTATTGAGTTACACTAGAGTTTATATTTTCCATATTGTCATAATGCATGATATTAAAAATGCGTATTGAAAGCACATAGTCGATGGCCATGGTATAAGTAATGGGCTGTAGGCTAGAGAGCTAGGCTTTATATCCTATGGTGTTGCTGACATGTGGTGGCGATTTCATCATCATCACTATGATATCTCTTTGTTTATTGCCTATTTGGTTGACATCTCTCTCTCTCTCTCTCTCTCTCTCTCTCTCTCTCTCTCTCTCTCTCTGTCTCTCTCAATTCAATTTCAATTCAATTTAAGGGCTTTATTGGCATGGGAACAATATGCTTACATTGCCAAAGCAAGTGAAATAGATAATAAACAAAAGTGAAATAAACAATAAAAAAATAACAGTAAACATCACACTTACACAAACGTTCCAAAAGAATAAAGACATTTCAAATGTCATAAAATGTGTATATATACAGTGTTGTAATGATGTGAAAATAGTTACAAGTATAAAAAGGAAAATAAATAAACAAATATAGGTTGTATTTACAATGGTGTTTGTTCTTCACTGGTTGCCCTTTTCTTGTGGCAACAGGTAACAAGTCTTGCTGCTGTGATTGCACACTGTGGTATTTACCCCAATAGATATGGAAGATTATCAAACTTGGATTTGTTTTCAAATTCTTTGTGGGTCTGTGTAATCTGAGGGAAATATGTGTCTCTAATATCTCTCTCACTCACTCAGTCTTTCAGGGTTGCGATTTGATTTCTGCTGTGGGGTAAGAGTGCAGTGGGGATGTTGTCATGGAGTCTGTAATCCAATCAGAGAAGAGGAGAGCGTAATCCATGATAATCCCACATCCAAAGAGACAGAGAGGGAAAGGGATGAGGGGGAAAACATGTTTGTAGATATACCATGTTCCTGTTTGAATGGAACTGCCTTTGTAATGTGTTTGTTACTTCATCAGGACCCCTTGTAGAACACAATGATTCATCCCAAGGGATGTATCCTGCCAAAATGTCTGAATAAAACAAATAGATAAATCAGAATTACTTAGTAGGCCTAGTCTTCCTTTCATCACTTGCTCTTAGTGTGTGTGTGTGTGTGTGTGTGTGTGTGTGTGTGTGTGTGTGTGTGTGTGTGTGTGTGTGTGTGTGTAACTCTGTCTGTCTGCAGTCTCGTCCAGCAGCTGGCTGCCTGGGCAGAGGATCCCCGTTGCTAGGGAGACTTCACCACAGAGACGTGGCCCTGAGAGAGCAAATAGAGGAGGGGCCAGAAGAAACCCTCACCTAGGGTAAACTACACAGACAGGAGAGAGAAGAAGAGGTGGAGAGAGGAGAGAGGTCCAAAGAGGAAGAAAGGACTGAGGGAAGAGAGAAGGAGAGTCTGTCAGTCTCAGGTAAGGGTCAGTGTATTCTGTAAAATAGAATGCCAGTAGAATGGAGAGTCAGAGGGGCTCAAAAACGGAGAAAACCAGGAACATTGAGGAGGAAGTTAACACTGCTGTATGCTGCTGTATGGGTGGCTGGCTGTTTTTGCTCTGCATGGATCTGTGTATGTCTGTGTGTGCTGTAGGATGGGTTATGACCTGGAGAGGTTTGTGGGGTACGTGAACGAGGGGCTTCTGTGCTGTGTGTGTCGGGATGTGTTGGAGCGCCCCCTCCAGGCCCCTTGTGAACATGCCTACTGCGATGCCTGCATCAGCTCCTGGCTCATACACCACCACTCCTGCCCTGAGGACAGACTTCCACTGGACATCAGCACTCTGAGACCACTGCACAGGTACACACACTCCCACAGAAACACCCACGCAGACACATACACACTCACGCAGAAACACTCACGCAGAAACACTCACGCAGAAACACTCACATACACACACACACACACACACACTATAATATGGTTATTCCAACAACCACTGTCTGGTCTGTTAGGTACATCAAATCAAATTTCAAATCAAATTTATTTTTATATAGCCCTTCGTACATCAGCTGATATTCTCAAAGTGCTGTACAGAAACCCAGCCTAAAACCCCAAACAGCAAGCAAAGCATGTGAAAGAAGCACGGTGGCTAGGAAAAACTCCCTAGGAAAAACTCCCTAGAAAGGCCAAAAACCTAGGAAGAAACCTAGAGAGGAACCAGGCTATGAGGGGTGGCCAGTCCTCTTCTGGCTGTGCAGGGTGGATATTATAACAGAACATGGTCAAAATGTTAAAATGTTCATAAATGACCAGCATGGTCAAATAATAATAATCATAGTAGTTGTCGAGGGTGCAACAAGCACGTCCGGTGAACAGGTCAGGGTTCCATAGCCGCAGGCAGAACAGTTGAAACTGGAGCAGCAGCACGGCCAGGTGGACTGGGGACAGCAAGGAGTCATCATACCAGGTAGTCCTGAGGCATGGTCCTAGGGCTCAGGTCCTCCGAGAGAAAGACAGAAAGAGAGAAAGAGAGAATTAGAGAGAGCATATTTAAATACACACAGGACACCGGATAAGACAAGAGAAATACTCCAGATGTAACAGACTGACCCTAGCCCCCCGACATTACATGCGTAATGACCTGTCCAGGCTCCAGATCCGTTGTGTTAACTCTGACCAGGGCTGTGATGCCGTCTGCTGCCTGGAGACACTTCACACACACGAGGACGAGTGTCCATTCACCTTCATATCCTGCTCCTACACAGGTACTACAGCTCTGTGTGTATTACAGTCAGTGGAGGCTGCTGAGGGGAGGACGGCTCATGATAATGCCTGGAATGGATTCAATGGAATGGTAAGAAACATGTGGTTTCCATGTGGTTGATACCATTTCATTGACTCCATGCCATCCTCCCCTCAGCAGCCTCCACTGATTACAGTGTATTACAATACAGAGTGTGTGTAAGTGTATTAGAGAAATGTATAGTATACTACAAGTGTGTTTAGTTTAGACGGAGCAGAAGTGATATGACACCTGTGTGATGGGAGCAGGTGGTAGACCAGTTGTCATGGTGACATCATACAGAGCCCAGCTGGGATGAACAATGACCTTAGCTCCAGGTAGCAGTTGCTCTTTGGGTCAGATCTAGGATCATTTTACCTTAACCAAATCCCAACCTTTACGATTATGAGTGAAATGCAAATAAAAGCCCCTAGATCTGTATAGGGGAAACATCTAACTACTCAGGGAGGGATCCCACCTACATTTTTAATGAGAAACATCCCCCAGAGGATGAGAGCCAATGCAACAGATGGATGGGGGGGGGGGGGTGGTATTAGATGAACTCTCACGTGTTTGTGACCTGTTGTTGGCAGGTGGAGACTACATATGTTACCAGTGCGGTAGGTATCAGGGTGTTTGCGTTTGTGTGGTATTGGATTGGATTGTGTTTCATTCATTTGCATGATTAAAAACATAAATTCTTATCCTTCAATCTTCCTTTGACCTTTTGCTACTGCATCTCTGAGTGGGGGAGTGCCATGCAATGCAGTGGGGTAGAGGAAGGCGGAGTGGGGTAGAGGAAGGCGGAGCGGGGTAGAGGAAGGCGGAGCGGGGTAGAGGAAGGCGGAGCGGGGTAGAGGAAGGCGGAGCGGGGTAGAGGAAGGCGGAGCGGGGTAGAGGAAGGCGGAGCGGGGTAGAGGAAGGCGGAGCGGGGTGGAGGAAGGCGGAGCGGGGTGGAGGAAGGCGGAGCGGGGTGGAGGAAGGCGGAGCGGGGTAGAGGAAGGCGGAGCGGGGTAGAGGAAGGCGGAGCGGGGTAGAGGAAGGCGGAGCGGGGTAGAGGAAGGCGGAGCGGGGTGGAGGAAGGCGGAGCGGGGTGGAGGAAGGCGGAGCGGGGTGGAGGAAGGCGGAGCGGGGTGGAGGAAGGCGGAGCGAGGAGGAAGGCGGAGCGGGGTAGAGGAAGGCGGACGAGGATGAGGAAGGCGGAGCGGGGTGGAGGAAGGTGGAGCGAGGATGAGGAAGGCGGAGCGGGGTGGAGGAAGGCGGAGCGAGGATGAGGAAGGCGGAGCGGGGTAGAGGAAGGCGGAGCGGGGTGGAGGAAGGTGGAGCGAGGATGAGGAAGGCGGAGCGGGGTAGAGGAAGGCGGAGCGGGGTGGAGGAAGGTGGAGCGAGGATGAGGAAGGCGGAGCGGGGTAGAGGAAGGTGGAATGGGAGAGAGGAAGGCGGAGCCGGGTAGAGGAAGGCGGAGCGGGGTGGGGCGAGGAAGAGGAAGGCGGAGCTGGGGTAGAGGAAGGCGGAGCGGGGTAGAGGAAGGCGGAGCGGGGTGGAGGAAGGCGGAGCGGGGTAGAGGAAGGCGGAGCGGGGTGGAGGAAGGCGGAGGCGGGGTGGAGGAAGGCGGAGCGGGGTGGAGGAAGGCGGAGCGGGGTAGAGGAAGGCGGAGCGGGGTGGAGGAAGGCGGAGCGGGGTGGAGGAAGGCGGAGCCGGGGTGGAGGAAGGCGGAGCGGGGTGGAGGAAGGCGGAGCGGGGTGGAGGAAGGCGGAGCGGGGTGGAGGAAGGCGGAGCGGGGTGGAGGAAGGCGGAGCGGGGTAGAGGAAGGCGGAGCGGGGTGGAGGAAGGTGGAGCGAGGATGAGGAAGGCGGAGCGGGGTAGAGGAAGGTGGAATGGGTGAGAGGAAGGCGGAGCGGGGTAGAGGAAGGCGGAGCGGGGTAGAGGAAGGTGGAATGGGAGAGAGGAAGGCGGAGCGGGGTAGAGGAAGGCGGAGCGGGGTGGAGCGAGGAAGAGGAAGGCGGAGCGGGGTAGAGGAAGGTGGAATGGGAGAGAGGAAGGCAGAGCGGGGTGGAGCGAGGAAGAGGAAGGTGGAGCGGGGTAGAGGAAGGTGGAATGGGAGAGAGGAAGGCGGAGCGGGGTAGAGGAAGGCGGAGCGGGGTGGAGCGAGGAAGAGGAAGGCGGAGCGGGGTAGAGGAAGGGGTTGGGGGTGGAGCGAGGAAGAGGAAGGCGGAGCGGGTAGAGGAAGGGGTTGGGGGGTGGAGCGAGGAAGAGGAAGGCGGAGCGGGGTAGAGGAAGGTGGAATGGGAGAGAGGAAGGCGGAGCGGGGTAGAGGAAGGGGTTGGGGGGTGGAGCGAGGAAGAGGAAGGCGGAGCGGGGTAGAGGAAGGTGGAATGGGAGAGAGGAAGGCGGAGCGGGGTAGAGGAAGGCGGAGCGGGGTGGAGCGAGGAAGAGGAAGGTGGAGCGGGGTAGAGGAAGGTGGAATGGGAGAGAGGAAGGCGGAGCGGGGTAGAGGAAGGCGGAGCGGGGTGGAGCGAGGAAGAGGAAGGCGGAGCGGGGTGGAGCGAGGAAGAGGAAGGCGGAGCGGGGTAGAGGAAGGGGTTGGGGGGTGGAAGAGGAAGGTGGAGCGGGGGTAGAGGAAGGGGTTGGGGGTGGAGCGAGGAAGAGGAAGGCGGAGCGGGGTAGAGGAAGGGGTTGGGTGGTGGAGCGAGGAAGAGGAAGGCGGAGCGGGGTAGAGGAAGGGGTTGGGGGTGGAGCGAGGAAGAGGAAGGCGGAGGCGGGGTAGAGGAAGGGTTGGGGGTGGAGCGAGGAAGAGGAAGGCGGAGCGGGGTAGAGGAAGGGGTTGGGGGGTGGAGCGAGGAAGATGAAGGCGGAGCGGGGTAGAGGAAGGGGTTGGGGGTGGAGCGAGGAAGAGGAAGGCGGAGCGGGGTAGAGGAAGGGGTTGGGGGGTGGAGCGAGGAAGAGGAAGGCGGAGCGGGGTAGAGGAAGGGGTTGGGGGGTGGAGCGAGGAAGAGGAAGGCGGAGCGGGGTAGAGGAAGGGGTTGGGGGTGGAGCGAGGAAGAGGAAGGCGGAGCGGGGTAGAGGAAGGGGTTGGGGGGTGGAGCGAGGAAGAGGAAGGCGGAGCGGGGTAGAGGAAGGGGTTGGGGGGGTGGAGCGAGGAAGAGGAAGGCGGAGGCGGGGTAGAGGAAGGGGTTGGGGGTGGAGCGAGGAAGAGGAAGGCGGAGCGGGGTAGAGGAAGGGGTTGGGGGGTGGAGCGAGGAAGAGGAAGGCGGAGCGGGGTAGAGGAAGGGGTTGGGGGTGGAGCGAGGAAGAGGAAGGCGGAGCGGGGTAGAGGAAGGGGTTGGGGGGTGGAGCGAGGAAGAGGAAGGCGGAGCGGGGTAGAGGAAGGGGTTGGGGGGTGGAGCGAGGAAGAGGAAGGCGGAGCGGGGTAGAGGAAGGGGTTGGGGGTGGAGCGAGGAAGAGGAAGGCGGAGCGGGGTAGAGGAAGGGGTTGGGGGGTGGAGCGAGGAAGAGGAAGGCGGAGCGGGGTAGAGGAAGGGGTTGGGGGGTGGAGCGAGGAAGAGGAAGGCGGAGCGGGGGTAGAGGAAGGGGTTGGGGGGGTGGAGCGAGGAAGAGGAAGGCGGAGCGGGGGTAGAGGAAGGGGTTGGGGTGGAGTGAGGAAGAGGAAGGCGGAGCGGGGTAGAGGAAGGGGTTGGGGGGTGGAGCGAGGAAGAGGAAGGCGGAGCGGGGTAGAGGAAGGGGTTGGGGGTGGAGCGAGAGAGGCGGAGCGGGGTAGAGGAAGGGGTTGGGGGGTGGAGCGAGGAAGAGGAAGGCGGAGCGGGGTAGAGGAAGGGGTTGGGGGGTGGAGCGAGGAAGAGGAAGGCGGAGCGGGGTAGAGGAAGGGGTTGGGGGGTGGAGCGAGGAAGAGGAAGGCGGGCGGGGGTAGAGGAAGGGGTTGGGGGTGGAGCGAGGAAGAGGAAGGCGGAGCGGGGTAGAGGAAGGGGTTGGGGGGTGGAGCGAGGAAGAGGAAGGCGGAGCGGGGTAGAGGAAGGGGTTGGGGGGTGGAGCGAGGAAGAGGAAGGTGGAGCGGGGTAGAGGAAGGGGTTGGGGGTGAGAAAGACAGTGAGAGACTTTCAGTAGGTCTCAAGTGTTGCTCTCTTACTTCGTCTTTCTGTTACTTTCTGTATCCCTCTCCTTAACTCCTCTTTCCTCTCTCCACCTCCCCAGGTTGTCCGGTGCAGGTGGAGAGGAGGGGTCTGGAGTCTCACCTGTTGGAGTGTGAGTTCCGCAGCAGGGTGTGTCCTAGCGGCTGTGGCCACACCCTCCTCTCTGTAGACCAATCACAGCACAACTGTGTTGCGGTGCTACGAACAGAATTGGAGCTGCTCAGGTTTGTGTGTTTGAGGTGATGGATTGAGATATATTGAGATACAAGTCCTTGACAAAGCTGTGCCAATATTTACAATATTCTAGAACCTCAAGGGCGACGTCATTGCTTTTATACAATGGATATTGTGATTTATTGTGACACGTGTGTTTGTGTGTGTCGCAGGGCAGAGATGTGGGGTAAGGTGGAGGAGGTGAGGCGTGAGATGGAGTCGAGGCTGGACTCTCAGAGGAGACACATGGTGCAGAAAGAGTCTCTGCTGAAGAGCGAGGTGGAGGACCTCAAGGTGACACACACTTATATGTACTTACCTATAGGAATGTGTGTGTGTGTGTGTGTTATGACACATCCCTGTGTGTGTGTGTAGGGCCAGGTGTCGAGGGTGGTGTGTGATGTGCGGGCTCTCTTGGAGGCAGAGCGCCTGCGGAGACAGGAGCTGGCAGAAGCGGAGCTAGAGAAGAGGGAGCTACTGGAGATGTTCCGGAGCCTGCAGCCGTTCAGGGGCCAGCGGAACAGAGACAAGCCAATCAGAGGACTGCATCAAGAAGACGGGACAATTAGGAGCCAGCATCAAGTAGAACACCCAACCAGGGGCCTGCTGAGGGCGGGGCCAACACAGGCTTCTACCCAATCACTACCCTCGGCTTTGCCCACTCCAGCCTTATACCCGCCTACCTCCCCACAGCCAGGGGAGGGGTCACGTAAGGCCCGCCCCCGCAGCCTTACCCTCGACTGCATCAAGAGCAGAGAGGTCACCGTCATCTGAGGGGTCATTCCTAATGTTACTGGGTTATGTTCAGTACTGGGTTATGTTCAGTACTGGGTTATGTTCAGTACTGGGTTATGTTCAGTAGGCACAAATGAGAGAAAATGCTTTAACTTCCTCAATTCCTTCTTCATTTAACCGTCTCAAAACATTTTATCTGGTGTGGCATCTCCTGAACGCACCCTTGATGATTGGCAGATACCTGTGACATTGCTTCAACTCAAGAGAAAACCAGCCTGCTGAGATCCTAAATAAAGTCTGCTGAAACACCTCTGATCTCTGGTCCTCTTAAGGTACTATAGTCTTACTCCATCCATACTAACATACCACAGTGAGGAACACACTACTCCAGACAGCGCTCTCAATCACAGAACTTTATTGAGTCTGAACAACAATGTAAAAGAACTAAAACATACAACAAATTCCACACATCATCATCAATAGAATCCCACAGAGGACACGTTTCCATGGAGATGATGTACTCATTATTCCTGATTGGTCCGTTAAGAGCCGTGATGGGCTGCAGTCATTGGTCAGGTTTGTTTACCTGGTGAAGGAGCGAACGTGTCGTCCCCTCCCTCCTCCGCTGCCTCCCCCACCACTAAACTTCCCCCCCTGGGACCCCCTCCCCCCTCCTCCTCCTCCCTGACTCAGCCACGACAGGCCTGTACCCCCACGACCTCGAGGGGCGCGGTCCCGCGGAGCCAGGCGATATGCACCTGGAAGAGAGGGAGCGAGAAGAACAAGGGTGACCATCAGTAATTGTGCATGAAAGTATTATCTTGTAT
This sequence comes from Salmo salar, assembly GCF_905237065.1. Classification (NCBI taxonomy): domain Eukaryota; kingdom Metazoa; phylum Chordata; class Actinopteri; order Salmoniformes; family Salmonidae; genus Salmo; species Salmo salar. The sequence goes on from NC_059443.1 coordinate 15,671,125, forward strand.
TCATGTTGTTCTCTGAATATGTGTGTGTGTGTGTGTGTGTGTGTGTGTGTTTATACAGTATGTGTGTGCAAACGAGCATGTGTGTGTGTACCTGCAGGCTGCTGGCGTGAGGGCAAGGGGCCGCGTGTGAAGTTGCTCTGCCCGCCCCTGGCATCACTGTATGTTCCTCTGTGGGTAACCGGTGGCAACGGACCACTCCACGACGTGCCACCTCGCCCACCTTCACGGCGGGCATTATAGTTACCTAGAAGGGAGGGGGATGGGAAGACACGGTAGTCAAAGGTTCTTTAAAAGACAACAGACCTACTTGTTAGTTTACAGCGATGTTTGTTTGTGTGTGTGTGTGTGTGTCAACATACCAGACAGCAGCACTCCTTTAGGCTGCGGTGGGGTGAAAAAGCGTGTCTGCTGGCTGTGGAAGGCAGCCCTGCCTCTGTTCCCAGTGAACAGGCCTCTGGTGGGGGGTTTGGGGGAGCTCTTTGGGGGTCGTTTGGGGGGCAACAGGCCCAGGGGAGTCCCAACGTCTTTAAACTCTGCCGCCACAAAGTCATCCACGTGCATGCTGGGAGGGCGCGAAGTGTTCTGTTTGCGCTGGCGGAAGATGTCGTGGGGGCGACAGAGCTGTCCCCCGAAGCCCCCCCTACCTCGACCGCGAGGAGCAGCCATCATGTGGGCTCTCTTAGCTGGCTCGATGTAGTCTGACTTACCACTGCAGGGAGGAAGAGGACGACACAGGCATCTTTGTTAACATGTGGGTCACATACAATCACATTATGTGCCTGAAGGTGATCAAAGTGTGTGTGTGTACCTGGTGATGAAGGTCTCGTGTTTGTGCTTGCCCAGCCTGAAGCCCTTGTTAGCTTTGGTATGACTGGGAGACAAGGGCTCAGACAGGAAGGAGCGTTCCAGCTCTGACTTCAGGTCCAACTCTGGACAACACTCCTGGGCCAGGCCTAGCAGGTCCACCTTCACCTACAGAGAGACAGAGAGGTTTACTCACACACACACAGACAGACAGAAAGAGACACACACATTCAAACAACACAGGTGTCTCACCATGTCTAGTTCAGCCTCCATGTCATCAGTGTGGAAGGGGGAGAACCACAGAGCCTTCAGCTGCTCATCCAACACCTCCGACAACACAAACACCGTCCTGCAGGAGAGAACACACACACACATACACACACACACACACACACAGACAGTCAGAACAGGACACACACAGCTTCGGGTCAAAACTGGGTCCATAGCATGTCAGTGGGGCATTCAAGACAAGCCAGATTCCCCAAACAGATTTTGAGTTCATACAGGCGCATAATTAAAAAAAGTTGATTAAAATTGCACTTTTGTTAAAGGTGCACTATGCAGAAATCGCTCTGTCATTTCCTGGTTGCTAAAATTCTAATAGTTCGCCTAATTTCAGTTTGTGTGACAAAACAGGCAGTATAGTGTAGATCTAAACCGCATTATAAACTGGGTGGTTTGAGCCCTGAATGCTGATTGGCTGACAGCCGTAGTACATCAGAAAATGACAAACACTTATTTTTACTGCTCTAATTACGTTGGTAACCAGTTTATAATAGCAATAAGGCACCACGGGGGTTTGTGATATGGCCAATATACCACGGCTAAGGGCTGTGTCCAGGCACTCCACGTCCGCGTTGCATCGTGCGTAAGAACAGCCCATAGCCGTTCTAAACTACAGGACTGTTTTGCTATCACAGACTGGAACATGTTCCGGGATTCTTCCGATGACATTGAGGAATACACCACATCAGTCACTGGCTTTATCAATAAGTGCATCGAGAACATCATCCACGCAGTAACTGTACATACATACCCCAACCAGAAGCCATGGATTACAGGCAACATTCGCACTGAGCTAAAGGGTAGAGCTGCCGCTTTCAAGGTGCGGGACTCTAACCTGGAAGCTTACAAGAAATCCCGCTATGCCCTGCGACGAACCATCAAACAGGCAAAGCGTCAATACAGGGCTAAGATTGAATCATACTACACCGGCTCCGACGCTCGTCAGATGTGGCAGGGCTTCCTAACTATTACAGACTACAAAGGGAAGCACAGCCGCGAGCTGCCCAGTGACACGAGCCTACCAGACGAGCTAAATCACTGCTATGCTCGCCTCGAGGCAAGCAACCATGAGGCATGCATGAGAGCATCAGCTGTTCCGGATGACTGTGTGATCAAGCTCTCCGTAGCCGACGTGAGTAAGACCTTTAAACAGGTCAACATACACAAGGCTGTGGGGCCATACGGATTACCAGGACGTGTGCTCCGGGCATGTGCTGACCAACTGGCAGGTGTCTTCACTGACATTTTCAACATGTCCCTGATTGAGTCTAATACCAACATGTTTCAAGCAGACCACCATAGTCCCTGTGCCCAAGAACACAAAGGCAACCTGCCTAAATGACTACCGACCCGTAGCACTCACGTCCGTAGCCATGAAGTGCTTTGAAAGGCGGGTAATGGCTCACATCAACACCATTATCCCAGAAACCCTAGACCTACTCCAATTTGCATACCGCCAAAACAGATCCACAGATGATGCAATTTCCATTGCACTCCACACTTCCCTTTCCCACCTGGACAAAAGGAACACCTACGTGAGAATTCTATTCATTGACTACTGCTCAGCGTTCAACACCATAGTACCCTCAAAGCTCATCACTAAGCTAAGGAACCTGGGACTAAACACCTCCCTCTGCAACTGGATCCTGGACTTCCTGACGGGCCGCTCCCAGGTGGTGAGGGTAGGTAGCAACACATCCGCCACGCTGATCCTCAACACTGGAGCTCTCCAGGGGTGCGTGCTCAGTCCCCTCCTGTACTCCCTGTTCACCCACGACTGCATGGTCAGGCACGACTCCAACACCATCATTAAGTTTGCAGACGACACAACAGTGGTAGGCCTGATCACCGACAACGACGAGACAGCCTATAGGGAGGAGGTCAGAGACCTGGCCGGGTGGTGCCAGAATAACAACCTATCCCTCAACGTAACCAAGACTAAGGAGATGATTGTGGACTACAGGAAAAGGAGGACCGAGCACGCCCCCATTCTCATCGACGGGGCTGTAGTGGAGCAGGTTGAGAGCTTCAAGTTCCTTGGTGTCCACATCAACAACAAACTAGAATGGTCCAAACACACCAAGACAGTCGTGAAGAGTGCACGACAAAGCCTATTCCCCCTCAGGAAACGAAAAAGATTTGGCATGGGTCCTGAGATCCTCTAAACGTTCTACAGCTGCAACATCGAGGGCATCCTGACCGGTTGCATCACTGCCTGGTACGGCAATTGCTCGGCCTCCGACCGCAGGGCACTTCAGAGGGTAGTGCGTACGGCCCAGTACATCACTGGGGCAAAGCTGCCTGCCATCCAGGACCTCTACACCAGGCGGTGTCAGAGGAAGGCCCTAAAAATTGTCAAAGACCCCAGCCACCCCAGTCATAGACTGTTCTATCTACTAGAGGTTGACCGATTAATCGGAATGGCCGATTAATTAGGGCCGATTTTCAAGTTTTCATAACAATCGGTAATTGGTATTTTTGGACACCCGATAGGAACGGTGGGTTAACTGCCTTGTTCAGGGGCAGAGCGACAGACTTTTACCTTGTCAGCTCGGGGATTCAATCTTGCAACCTTACGGTTAACTAGGTTTTTGGCCTGTCTAGGGAGTTTTTCCTAGGGAGTTTTTCCTAGCCACCGTGCTTCTTTCACATGCATTGCTTGCTGTTTGGGGCTTTAGGCTGGGTTTCTGTACAGCACTTTGAGATATCAGCTGATGTACGAAGGGCTATATAAATACATTTGATTTAATTTGAACTAGTCCAACGCTCTAACCAGCTGCTTTACATTGCACTCCACGAGGAGCCTGCCTGTTACGCAAATGCAGTAAGAAGCCAAGGTAAGTTGCTAGCTAGCATTAAACTTATCTTATAAAAAACAATCAATCAATCATAATCACTAGTTAACTACACATGGTTGATGATATTACTAGTTTATCTAGCCTGTCCTGCGTTGCATATAATCGATGCGGTGCGCATTCGCGAAAAAGGACTGTCATTGCTCCAACGTTTACCTAACCATAAACATCAATGTCTTAAAATCAATACACAAGTATATTTTTTAAACCTGCGTATTTAGCTAAAAGAAATGCAGGTTCGCAGGCAATATTAACCAGGTGAAATTGTGTCACTTCTCTTGCGTTCATTGCACGCAGAGTCAGGGTATATGCAACAGTTTGGGCCGCCTGGCTCGTTGCGAACTAATTTGCCAGAATTTTATGTAATTATGACATAACATTGAAGGTTGTGTAATGTAACAGGAATATTTAGACTTATGGATGCCACCCGTTAGATAAAATACGGAACGGTTCCATATTTCACTGAAAGAAAAACGTTTTGTTTTCGAGATGATAGTTTCCGGATTCAACCATATTAATGACCTAAGGCTCGTATTTCTGTGTGTTTATTATATTATAATTAAGTCTATGATTTGATAGAGCAGTCTGCCTGAGCGGTGGTAGGCACCAGCAGGCTCGTAAGCATTCATTCAAACAGCACTTTCGTGCGTTTTGCCAGCAACTCTTCGCAATGCTTCAAGCATTGCGTTGTTTATGACTTCAAGCCTATCAACCCCCGAGATTAGGCTGGTGTAACCGATGTGAAATGGCTAGCTAGTTAGCGGGGTGCGCGCTAATAGCGCTTCAAACGTCACTCGCTCTGAGACTTGGAGTAGTTGTTCCCCTAGCTCTGCATGGGTAACGCTGCTTCGAGGGTGGCTGTTGTCGATGTGTTCCTGGTTCGAGCCCAGGTAGGAGTGAGGAGAGGGACGGAAGCTATACTGGTACACTGGCAATACTAAAGTGCCTATAAGAACATCCAATAGTCAAAGGTATATGAAATACAAATCGTATAGAGAGAAGTAGTCCTATAATTCCTATAATAACTACAACCTAAAACTTCTTACCTGGGAATATTGAAGACTCATGTTAAAAGGAACCACCAGCTTTCATATGTTCTCATGTTCTGAGCAAGGCACTTAAACGTTAGCTTTCTTACATGGCACATATTGCACTTTTACTTTCTTCTCCAACACTTTGTTTTTGCATTATTTAAACCAAATTGAACATGTTTCATTATTTGAGGCTAAATTGATTTTGATGTATTATATTAAGTTAAAATAAGTGTTCATTCAGTATTGTTGTAATTGTCATTATTACAAATAAAATAAAAAATAAATATAAAATATATATATATATATATATATATATATATATATATATATATATATATATAAAAATCGGCCGATTAATCGGCATCGGATTTTTGGGGGGTCCTCCAATAATCGGTATCGGCGTTGAAAAATCATTAATCGGTCTACCTCTACTCTCTACTACCATAGATCTGCATGGCAAGTGGTACCGGAATGCCAAGTCTAGGACAAAAGGCTTCTCAACAGTTTTTACCCCCAAGCCATAAGACTCCTGAACAGGTAACCAAATGGTTACCCGGACTAATTGCATTGTGTGCCCCCCCCTCTTTTACGCTGCTGCAACTCTCTGTTTATCTTATATGCATAGTCACTTTAACTATACATTCATGTACATACAGTGAGGGAAAAAAGTATTTGATCCCCTGCTGATTTTGTACGTTTGCCCACTGACAAAGAAATGATCAGTCTATCATTTTAATGGTAGGTTTATTTGAACAGTGAGACACAGAATAACAACAAAAAATTTAAAAAACGCATGTCAAAAATGTTATAAATTGATTTGCATTTTAATGAGAGAAATAAGTATTTGACCCCCTCTCAATCAGAAGGATTTCTGGCTCCCAGGTGTCTTTTATATAGCTAACGAGCTGAGATTAGGAGCACACTCTTAAAGGGAGTGCTCCTAATCTCAGTTTGTCACCTGTATAAAAGACACCTGTCCACAGAATCAATCAATCAATCAGATTCCAAACTCTCCACCATGGCCAAGACCAAAGAGCTCTCCAAGGATGTCAGGGACAAGATTGTAGACCTACACAAGGCTGGAATGGGCTACAAGACCATCACCAAGCAGCTTGGTGAGAAGGTGACAACAGTTGGTGCATTTATTCGCAAATGGAAGAAACACAAAAGAACTGTCAATCTCCCTCGGCCTGGGGCTCCATGCAAGATCTCACCTCGTGGAGTTGCAATGATCATGAGAACGGTGAGGAATCAGCCCAGAACTATACGGGAGGATCTTGTCAATAATCTCAAGGCAGCTGGGACCATAGTAACACACTACGCCGTGAAGGACTGAAATCCTGCAGCGCCCGCAAGGTCCCCCTGCTCAAGAAAGCACATATACATGCCCGTCTGAAGTTTGCCAATGAACATCTGAATGATTCAGAGGACAACTGGGTGAAAGTGTTGTGGTCAGATGAGACCAAAATGGAGCTCTTTGGCATCAACTCAACTCGCCGTGTTTGGAGGAGGAGGAATGCTGCCTATGACCCCAAGAACACCATCCCCACCATCAAACATGGAGGTGGAAACATTATGCTTTGGGGGTGTTTTTCTGCTAAGGGGACAGGACAACTTCACCGCATCAAAGGGACGATGGACGGGGCCATGTACCGTCAAATCTTGGGTGAGAACCTCCTTCCCTCAGCCAGGGCATTGAAAATGGGTCGTGGATGGGTATTCCAGCATGACAATGACCCAAAACACATGGCCAAGGCAACAAAGGAGTGGCACATTAAGGTCCTGGAGTGGCCTAGCCAGTCTCCAGACCTTAATCCCATAGAAAATCTGTGGAGGGAGCTGAAAGTTCGAGTTGCCAAACGTCAGCCTCGAAACCTTAATGACTTGGAGAAGATCTGCAAAGAGGAGTGGGCCAAAATCCCTCCTGAGATGTGTGCAAACCTGGTGGCCAACTACAAGAAACGTCTGACCTCTGTGATTGCCAACAAGGGTTTTGCCACCAAGTACTAAGTCATGTATTGCAGAGGGGTCAAATACTTATTTCCCTCATTAAAATGCAAATAATTGTATACAAATTTTGACATGTGTTTTTCTGGATTTTTTTGTTGTTATTCTGTATCTCACTGTTCAAATAAACCTACCATTAAAGTTATAGACTGATCATTTCTTTGTCAGTGGGCAAACGTACAAATTCAGCAGGGGATCAAATACCTTTTTCCCTCACTGTACTACCTCAATTGGCCCGACCAACCAGTGCTCCCGCACATTGGCTAACTGGGCTATCTGCATTGTGTCCCGCCACCCGCCAACCCCTCTTTTTACGCTACTGCTACTCTCTGTTCGTCATATATGCATAGTCACTTTAACCATACCTACATGTACATACTACCTCAATAAGCCTGACTAACCAGTGTCTGTATATAGCCTTGCTACTGTTATTTTCAAATGTCTTTTAACTGTCGTTTTATTTCTTTACTTACCTACACACACACACCTTTTTTTTGCACTATTGGTTAGAACCTGTAAGTAAGCATTTCACTGTAAGGTTGTATTTGGCACATATGACAAATAAACTTTGATTTGATATTGGCCATATACCAGACCCCCTCGGGCCTTATTGCTTAAGTGAAATATATATTCCAAGACTGTTTCTGCTGTTTGAAGCTGGTGTGCAAAACCGAAAGTAAAAGACGCAAAAATGAAATTTAAGAACTGGAAGCATAAAAATAGCGCACATATAAAAAGATCTACACGCGTTCAGTGAGAATGACAGATCTATAACTCACATTTCTATGTGAATTTGTTCAGCTCGCCCAAAAAGTTACATATTGCAGCTTTAACGGTATCTATTGGGCCAACAGTGTCAGTGGGCGGTACCTGTGGTTGAACTGGGCCAATAGCGTGTCAGGGTTGGGTAGAGTGGGCTCCGTCTCAGGGGGAGAAGATGTGTCCATAGTTGTCTCCAGCGTCTGTCGTAGACCAATCACATTCTCCAACAGGGTCTCCAATGAATCCTCCTCCTTGCACAGCTTCTACACACACACACCAGTTACTTCCACTACTTCCGTCAGGAGATCTGTACTTACATTTATAATCATTACTATGCACAAAGTGTTTGTGTGTACCGTGATGTGTTTCTCTAGTGTGTTTAGAGGGTGTGTGTCAGTCTCCTCCCACTGCAGCAGAGCCTTCATCTCTGAGCCAGTCAGAGCCACAGACCTTGGGGGCGGGACCAGCCCGGACTCTTCCCCTCCACTCTCCTCCCCACAGCAACCCTGGGTATGAGAACAGACAGAGTGACAGAGACAGATTAATGATATACGGGCGGACCGGCCTTCACATCGGCAGATAATGGTTGACCATGTTAATAATGGTTGATCATGTTGATATGGACTTGCTTGGGGTTCTACCAGAGGGTCAGTGTTGAGGATCTGTCGTAGGAAGTCCAGCAGAGCAGAGAGGAGTTCAGCAGAGTCTTTCCTGAAGGAGAACACCTGTCTCTTCAACAGAGCACACACACTGGCACTGTGCTTCTTCAGAGCCCTAAAAACACACATCTCTAAAGTTGAATTCGGTGTTCCACAAGGTTCAGTGCTTTAACCCCTACTATTGTCTATATACACATGCTACACTTGCATTGATCTAAACTCCTGGCAGTGAGGAGTGTGTGTGTACCCTTTGAGGTGGTAGAGTCCATAGTCATGTTCTGTGAGGAACATGAGTGTTCTGAGACAGGTGAGGAGCAGAGCGGCACTGCTCTCTCCGTTCCCCAAAACCTCCAGCAGAGAGTCGCACACTGATGAGATCATTTCCCCGTCCTGGCAGGGCATTGGCCAGTTGCTCGGCCTCTGACACACACCCCTCGGCTGGGTGGGGCACCACCAGAGAGATGTCCTAACACACACACACACACACACACACACACACACACACACACACACACACACACACACACACACACACACACACACACACACACACACACACACACACACACACACACACACACACACACACACACACAGCAGAGTTAACCCAATGAGTCCCACCATTTACAAAAGCATTTGTAGAGTCAGAATGATTTGAGATGCTTGGCAAAAGCTGACTCTCACGTAACATGTTTCGTCTCTATGATTCTCATAAACTACACAAGAGTCGTTAGAAGGGGTTCTTCTACAGAGAAGACCATAGTAAATCCCAGGACATAGTGTCTATAACACTGTAAGGGGTTATTCTACAGAGAAGACCATAGTAAATCCCAGGACATAGTGTCTATAACACTGTAAGGGGTTATTCTACAGAGAAGACCATAGTAAATCCCAGGACATAGTGTCTATAACACTGTAAGGGGTTATTCTACAGAGAAGACCATAGTAAATCCCAGGACATAACACTGTAAGGGGTTATTCTACATAGAAGACCATAGTAAATCCCAGGACATAGTGTCTATAACACTGTAAGGGGTTCTTCTACATAGAAGACCATAGTAAATCCCAGGACATAGTGTCTATAACACTGTAAGGGCTTCTTCTACATAGAAGACCATAGTAAATCCCAGGACATAGTGTCTATAACACTGTAAGGGGTTCTTCTACAGAGAAGACCATAGTAAATCCCAGGACATAGTTCTAACACTGTAAGGGGTTATTCTACAGAGAAGACCATAGTAAATCCCAGGACATAAAACACTGTAAGGGGTTCTTCTACATAGAAGACCATAGTAAATCCCAGGACATAGTGTCTATAACACTGAAAGGGGTTATTCTACAGAGAAGACCATAGTAAATCCCAGGACATAACACTGTAAGGGGTTATTCTACAGAGAAGACCATAGTAAATCCCAGGACATAACACTGTAAGGGGTTCTTCTACAGAGAAGACCATAGTAAATCCCAGGACATAGTGTCTATAACACTGTAAGGGGTTATTCTACAGAGAAGACCATAGTAAATCCCAGGACATAGTGTCTATAACACTGTAAGGGGTTATTCTACAGAGAAGACCATAGTAAATCCCAGGACATAACACTGTAAGGGGTTATTCTACATAGAAGACCATAGTAAATCCCAGGACATATGTAACACTGTAAGGGGTCTTCTACATAGAAGACCATAGTAAATCCCAGGACATAGTGTCTATAACACTGTAAGGGGTTCTTCTACAGAGAAGACCATAGTAAATCCCAGGACATAGTGTCTATAACACTGTAAGGGGTTCTTCTACATAGAAGACCATAGTAAATCCCAGGACATAGTGTCTATAACACTGTAAGGGGTTCTTCTACAGAGAAGACCATAGTAAATCCCAGGACATAACACTAAGGGGTTATTCTACATAGAAGACCATAGTAAATCCCAGGACATAGTGTCTATAATACTGTAAGGGGTTCTTCTACATAGAAGACCATAGTAAATCCCAGGACATAGTGTCTATAACACTGTAAGGGGGTCTTCTACATAGAAGACCATAGTAAATCCCAGGACATAGTGTCTATAACACTGTAAGGGGTTATTCTACATTGAAGACCATAGTAAATCCCAGGACATAACACTGTAAGGGGTTATTCTACAGAGAAGACCATAGTAAATCCCAGGACATAGTGTCTATAACACTGTAAGGGTTCTTCTACATTGAAACATAGTAGCATAAACTTTCTACGAAGACCATAGTAAATCCCAGGACATAGTGTCTATAACACTGTAAGGGGTTCTTCTACATAGAAGACCATAGTAAATCCCAGGACATAGTGTCTATAACACTGTAAGGGGTTCTTCTACATAGAAGACCATAGTAAATCCCAGGACATAGTGTCTATAACACTGTAAGGGGTTCTTCTACAGAGAAGACCATAGTAAATCCCAGGACATAACACTAAGGGGTTATTCTACATAGAAGACCATAGTAAATCCCAGGACATAACACTGTAAGGGGTCTTCTACATAGAAGACCATAGTAAATCCCAGGACATATATACACTGTAAGGGGTTCTTCTACATAGAAGACCATAGTAAATCCCAGGACATAGTGTCTATAACACTGTAAGGGGTTCTTCTACATAGAAGACCATAGTAAATCCCAGGACATAGTGTCTATAACACTGTAAGGGGTCTTCTACATAGAAGACCATAGTAAATCCCAGGACATAGCCTGTCTATAACACTGTAAGGGGTTATTCTACATAGAAGACCATAGTAAATCCCAGGACATAGTGTCTATAACACTGTAAGGGGTTCTTCTACCGAGAAGACCATAGTAAATCCCAGGACATAACACTGAAGGGGTTCTTCTACATAGAAGACCATAGTAAATCCCAGGACATAACACTGTAAGGGGTCTTCTACATAGAAGACCATAGTAAATCCCAGGACATAACACTGTAAGGGGTTATTCTACATAGAAGACCATAGTAAATCCCAGGACATAGTGTCTATAACACTGTAAGGGGTTCTTCTACAGAGAAGACCATAGTAAATCCCAGGACATAACACTGAAGGGGTTATTCTACATAGAAGACCATAGTAAATCCCAGGACATAGTGTCTAACACTGTAAGGGGTTCTTCTACAGAGAAGACCATAGTAAATCCCAGGACATAGTGTCTATAACACTGTAAGGGGTTCTTCTACAGAGAAGACCATAGTAAATCCCAGGACATAGTGTCTATAACACTGTAAGGGGTTCTTCTACAGAGAAGACCATAGTAAATCCCAGGACATAGTGTCTATAACAATGTAAGGGGTTCTTCTACATAGAAGACCATAGTAAATCCCAGGACATAACACTGTAAGGGGTTCTTCTACATAGAAGACCATAGTAAATCCCAGTACATAACACTGTAAGGGGTCTTCTACATAGAAGACCATAGTAAATCCCAGGACATATATACACTGTAAGGGGTCTTCTACATAGAAGACCATAGTAAATCCCAGGACATAGTCTTACACTGTAAGGGGTCCTTCTACATAGAAGACCATAGTAAATCCCAGGACATAGTGTCTATAACACTGTAAGGGGTTCTTCTACCTAGAAGACCATAGTAAATCCCAGGACATAGTGTCTATAACACTGTAAGGGGTTCTTCTACAGAGAAGACCATAGTAAATCCCAGGACATAACACTGTAAGGGGTCTTCTACATAGAAGACCATAGTAAATCCCAGGACATAACACTGTAAGGGGTCTTCTACAGAGAAGACCATAGTAAATCCCAGGACATAGTGTCTATAACACTGTAAGGGGTCTTCTACATAGAAGACCATAGTAAATCCCAGGACATAGTTATACACTGTAAGGGTTCTTCTACATAGAAGACCATAGTAAATCCCAGGACATAGTGTCTATAACACTGTAAGGGGTTCTTCTACAGAGAAGACCATAGTAAATCCCAGGACATAGTGTCTATAACACTGTAAGGGGTTCTTCTACATAGAAGACCATAGTAAATCCCAGGACATAGTGTCTATAACACTGTAAGGGGTTATTCTACAGAGAAGACCATAGTAAATCCCAGGACATAGTGTCTATAACACTGTAAGGGGTTCTTCTACATAGAAGACCATAGTAAATCCCAGGACATAGTGTCTATAACACTGTAAGGGGTTCTTCTACATAGAAGACCATAGTAAATCCCAGGACATAGTGTCTATAACACTGTAAGGGGTTCTTCTACATAGAAGACCATAGTAAATCCCAGGACATAGTGTCTATAACACTGTAAGGGGTTCTTCTACATAGAAGACCATAGTAAATCCCAGGACATAGTGTCTATAACACTGTAAGGGGTTCTTCTACATAGAAGACCATAGTAAATCCCAGGACATAGTGTCTATAACACTGTAAGGGGTCTTCTACATAGAAGACCATAGTAAATCCCAGGACATAGTGTCTATAACACTGTAAGGGGTTCTTCTACATAGAAGACCATAGTAAATCCCAGGACATAGTGTCTATAACACTGTAAGGGGTTCTTCTACATAGAAGACCATAGTAAATCCCAGGACATATCTATAACACTGTAAGGGGTCTTCTACAGAGAAGACCATAGTAAATCCCAGGACATAGTGTCTATAACACTGTAAGGGGTTCTTCTACAGAGAAGACCATAGTAAATCCCAGGACATAGTGTCTATAACACTGTAAGGGGTTCTTCTACATAGAAGACCATAGTAAATCCCAGGACATAGTGTCTATAACACTGTAAGGGGTTCTTCTACCTAGAAGACCATAGTAAATCCCAGGACATAGTGTCTATAACACTGTAAGGGGTTCTTCTACATAGAAGACCATAGTAAATCCCAGGACATAGTGTCTATAACACTGTAAGGGGTCTTCTACATAGAAGACCATAGTAAATCCCAGGACATAGTGTCTATAACACTGTAAGGGGTTCTTCTACATAGAAGACCATAGTAAATCCCAGGACATAAACACTGTAAGGGGTCTTCTACAGAGAAGACCATAGTAAATCCCAGGACATAGTGTCTATAACACTGTAAGGGGTTCTTCTACATAGAAGACCATAGTAAATCCCAGGACATAGTGTCTATAACACTGTAAGGGGTTCTTCTACATAGAAGACCATAGTAAATCCCAGGACATACAACACTGTAAGGGGTCTTCTACAGAGAAGACCATAGTAAATCCCAGGACATAACACTGTAAGGGGTCTTCTACAGAGAAGACCATAGTAAATCCCAGGACATAGTGTCTATAACACTGTAAGGGGTTCTTCTACATAGAAGACCATAGTAAATCCCAGGACATAGTGTCTATAACACTGTAAGGGGTTATTCTACCGAGAAGACCATAGTAAATCCCAGGACATAGTGTCTATAACACTGTAAGGGGTTCTTCTACATAGAAGACCATAGTAAATCCCAGGACATAGTGTCTATAACACTGTAAGGGGTTCTTCTACAGAGAAGACCATAGTAAATCCCAGGACATAGTGTCTATAACACTGTAAGGGGTTCTTCTACATAGAAGACCATAGTAAATCCCAGGACATAACACTGTAAGGGGTTATTCTACAGAGAAGACCATAGTAAATCCCAGGACATAGTGTCTATAACACTGTAAGGGGTTCTTCTACCTAGAAGACCATAGTAAATCCCAGGACATAGTGTCTATAACACTGTAAGGGGTTATTCTACCTAGAAGACCATAGTAAATCCCAGGACATAGTGTCTATAACACTGTAAGGGGTTCTTCTACATAGAAGACCATAGTAAATCCCAGGACATAGTGTCTATAACACTGTAAGGGGTTCTTCTACAGAGAAGACCATAGTAAATCCCAGGACATAGTGTCTATAACACTGTAAGGGGTTCTTCTACATAGAAGACCATAGTAAATCCCAGGACATAGTGTCTATAACACTGTAAGGGGTTCTTCTACATAGAAGACCATAGTAAATCCCAGGACATAGTGTCTATAACACTGTAAGGGGTTCTTCTACATAGAAGACCATAGTAAATCCCAGGACATAGTGTCTATAACACTGTAAGGGGTTCTTCTACACAGAAGACCATAGTAAATCCCAGGACATAGTGTCTATAACACTGTAAGGGGTTCTTCTACATAGAAGACCATAGTAAATCCCAGGACATAGTGTCTATAACACTGTAAGGGGTTATTCTACCTAGAAGACCATAGTAAATCCCAGGACATAGTGTCTATAACACTGTAAGGGGTTATTCTACAGAGAAGACCATAGTAAATCCCAGGACATAGTGTCTATAACACTGTAAGGGGTTCTTCTACATAGAAGACCATAGTAAATCCCAGGACATAACACTGTAAGGGGTTCTTCTACCTAGAAGACCATAGTAAATCCCAGGACATAGTGTCTATAATACTGTAAGGGGTTCTTCTACCTAGAAGACCATAGTAAATCCCAGGACATAGTGTCTATAACACTGTAAGGGGTTATTCTACAGAGAAGACCATAGTAAATCCCAGGACATAGTGTCTATAACACTGTAAGGGGTTATTCTACATAGAAGACCATAGTAAATCCCAGGACATATACACTGTAAGGGGTTCTTCTACAGAGAGACCATAGTAAATCCCAGGACATAGTGTCTATAACACTGTAAGGGGTTCTTCTACCTAGAAGACCATAGTAAATCCCAGGACATAGTGTCTATAACACTGTAAGGGGTTATTCTACCGAGAAGACCATAGTAAATCCCAGGACATAGTGTCTATAACACTGTAAGGGGTTCTTCTACATAGAAGACCATAGTAAATCCCAGGACATATTACACTGTAAGGGGTTCTTCTACCTAGAAGACCATAGTAAATCCCAGGACATAGTGTCTATAATACTGTAAGGGGTTCTTCTACCTAGAAGACCATAGTAAATCCCAGGACATAGTGTCTATAACACTGTAAGGGGTTCTTCTACATAGAAGACCATAGTAAATCCCAGGACATAGTGTCTATAACACTGTAAGGGGTTATTCTACATAGAAGACCATAGTAAATCCCAGGACATAGTGTCTATAACACTGTAAGGGGTTATTCTACATAGAAGACCATAGTAAATCCCAGGACATAACACTGTAAGGGGTTCTTCTACCTAGAAGACCATAGTAAATCCCAGGACATAGTGTCTATAACACTGTAAGGGGTTATTCTACCTAGAAGACCATAGTAAATCCCAGGACATAGTGTCTATAACACTGTAAGGGGTTATTCTACATAGAAGACCATAGTAAATCCCAGGACATAGTGTCTATAACACTGTGATAAGCTCACATAGTTGCTGTTATAAACTCTGAACAGTTGTCACTGACTAGTTAGATATTCATTTTCCAGTGAGCAAACCATTTCTGTACTTAGAGCATTCTTATAAGTACATTTCTATTGGGTTTTTGCTCTGTCAATAAAACTCATGAATGCACCTGTTTATGTCAAATAGTTAGGTGTTGTACTTGTAGCCCTGGTTGTCCTGAAAAGAACATGGTAAAACACTTCATTGTGAGACTAAATATAACGGCTGGACATGCAGATAAATAAAAGTCAGATAAATGTCTTGGGACTGATGGGGTTAAACACCTTTCTCTATCCCTCTACCGCTCCCTCTTACCTGGCTCAGCCTAATACGACCCCCCTGCTAGTCTGACACATAGTTCAGACTAAAGAGCATCCACAAAGACCTACATGTTTATGAACATAACACGCACCAATTCAGCCCATACCTCTCCATTGTTACCGCTGGAGGAAAAACATCAGCTAGTGGATGAAGTGCATTAGCTTCATACAATACCAGGTGCTTCGTGTGTTACCTGGTCACACAGTGACTGCAGGACAGTTCCCACCAGCTCTGCACAGTGCTGTTGTGGCAGGGCGTGGTCAGCAGCGGGAACCAATAGGGACAGTAGCAGGGGGAAGACATCAGCCAATGGCTCGTCTCCAGGGGCAGAGCCAGAGAGCAGGTGTAACGTTGCGATCTTACAGGCTCTCTGGGAAACCAGGGTGTCGAATAGAGAGAGGAGACGCAGGACCTGCCCCCAACCCGGACTCTTACCCTCAACACTGAAAAACACAACCACACATACCGAAATCAAAAACACAACCACGCATACCGAAATCAAAAACGCAACCACGCATACCGAAATCAAAAACACAACCACACATACCGAAATCAAAAACGCAACCACACAACCCGAAATCAAAAACACAACCACACATACCGAAATCAAAAACACAACCACACATACCGAAATCAAAAACACAACCACACATACCGAAATCAAAAACGCAACCACACAACCCGAAATCAAAAACGCAACCACACAACCCGAAATCAAAAACACAACCACACAACCCGAAATCAAAAACGCAACCACACAACCCGAAATCAAAAACACAACCACACATACCGAAATCAAAAACACAACCACATATACCGAAATCAAAAACACAACCACACATACCGAAATCAAAAACGCAACCACACATACCGAAATCAAAAACACAACCACACATACCGAAATTAAAAACGCAACCACACATACCGAAATTAAAAACACAACCACACAACCCGAAATCAAAAACACAACCACACAACCCGAAATCAAAAACACAACCACACATACCGAAATCAAAAACACAACCACACATACCGAAATCAAAAACACAACCACACATACCGAAATCAAAAACACAACCACACATACCGAAATCAAAAACATCAGAGAAGGTATCATGGTGGTTCTAATTTGGACGTGAAATAATATACAAGGCCAATTAGGGATTTATTTGGCTTGCCATCTTAGTACAAGAGGTGCATAAGGGTGTGTGTTTGCGACTGTCTTACGGCTGTAGTTCCCCCAGCAGGAACTCCAGCAGGGTCTTCATGATGAGGGTGGCGGTGGGAGAGGAGAGGTCAGCCAGCTGGACACACACACGTCGCAGCATGGCCAGCAGCGGAGGACAGCTAGTTCCACACACACACCCGAGGGCATCTGCAAACACACCCCACTGCACCCGCAGGTGCATGCTCCACAACTTCCTGGTGTTCAACGCTACAGCCACGTCCTGGACAGAGATTACCTGGAGGGGGACCGGCACAACACACAACTAGAAATCTGTTTCCCTTCGGTTTGGATGTTTCCAACATGAAAGTCCTACTGCTTTCAATCCTCATGCATTGATTAGTTTGTTAAGTGTCAATCCGACGACCTCCAGACTGTTGCTGATGATGGCTGTAGCAACATGAGAAGCAGCAGGCGTGTGTGTGTACCTGCGTGCTCTGCATGGGCAGGGGGAGTGGTAGCAGTTCAGACAGCAGGGTGAGGCCAGAGAAGAGTCCTTCTGGTGCTTTCAGTAGAGAGCCCAACACCTCCTTCAGCATCAGAGACCATGTGTTACTGAGCAGAGTCTCCTCTGTGTGGGTCATCTACAGGGGAAATGATACCCAATTTATTACACGCAACACACACACACAACATTATGTTAAAGGTCAATCAGAAAAGAGCTCTCTACCTGTTCACTGACTCCCTGTGTGAAGGTGAGCAGCACATCTACGATGAGGGCCTGAACCTTGGTCTCCTCCCAGTCTAGACGTCCAGAGGACGGGGCTGAACACACCACCATGTGTAGCGTCACCAACGTGCTCGCCACACGCGTGTCCCTGAACTGGAAGGCCCCGCTGCGCAGCAGCTCTGTCAGCATGGTCCGCAGCAGCCTTAGCGTGTTAGCGCACACGCCAAGGATCATACAGCGCTGTGGGGTGGGTCCCATGTGTCCATGCACACGCCAGGCAGGCAGCAGCACGCTACACAGCTTCTGGAGCACACAAACACACGTGTCCAAGCCCTCCCCAGAAAACAACTGCACCCCCGCTAGACTCCACTTCAGATCTCTCTGCTGAGCCTCTACGGCGGGAGGGGGACAGGCGATCTGGCAGAGGACCCTCAGAGCAGACATCAGTCCACTTCCCTCTAGAGTCAACACGTTCTGGACGTTCTACAGGGACACACACGGGACAGACAGGACAGAATGGGTTTTCTGTTAGTAATATGACCAATAATACACATGTACATACACTAAGTATTTTATTTACATCAGCCACACAGTGCATTCGGAAAGTATTCAGACCCCTTGACTTTTTACACATTTTGTTACTTTACAGCCTTATTCTAAAATTGATTCAATTGTTTTTCCCCCTCATCAATCTACACACAATACCCCATAATGACGAAGCAAAAACAGTTTACTTTTTTTTTTTAACATTGCAAATGTATAAAAAATAAAATAAAAAATGAAAACAAATCACATTTACATAAGTATTCAGAACCTTTTTTCAATACTTTTGTGGAAGCACCTTTTGCAGAGATTACAGCCTCAAGTCTTCTTGGGTATGACACTACAAGCTTGGCACACCT
The DNA here is from genome assembly GCF_905237065.1 of Salmo salar. Classification (NCBI taxonomy): domain Eukaryota; kingdom Metazoa; phylum Chordata; class Actinopteri; order Salmoniformes; family Salmonidae; genus Salmo; species Salmo salar. Next base: position 15,689,996 of record NC_059443.1, read on the forward strand.
GTATTTGGGGAGTTTCTCCCATTCTTCTCTGCAGATCCTCTCAAGCTCTGTCAGGTTGAATGGGGAGCGTCGCTGCACAGTTATTTTTAGGTCTCTGCAGAGATGTTCGATCGGGCTCAATTCCGAGCTCTGGCTGGGCCACTCAAGGACATTCAGAGACTTGTCCCTGCGTCGTCTGGCTGTGTGCTTAGGGTCATTGTCCTGTTGGGAGGTGAACTTTCTCCACAGTCAGGTCCTGAGAGCTCTGGAGCAGGTTTTCATCAAGGACCTCTCTGTACTTTGCTCTGTTCATCTTTCCCTCGATCCTGACTAGTCTCCCAGTCCCTGCTGCTAAAAACATCCCGACAGCATGATGCTGCCACCACCATGCTTCACAGTAGAGATGATGCCAGGTTTCCTCCAGACTTGACGCTTGGCATTCAGGCCACAGAGTTCAATCTAGAGCAGAGAATCTTGTTTCTCATGGTCTGAGAGTCTTTAGGTGCCTTTTGGCAAACTACAAGCAGGCTGTCATGTGCCTTTTACTGAGGAGTGGCTTCCGTCTGGCCATTCTACCAGAAAGAACTGATTGGTGGAGTGCTGCAGAGATGGTTGTTCTTCTGGAAGGTTCTCCCATCACCACAGAGGAACTCTGGAGCTCTATCAGAGTGACCATCGGGTTCTTGGTCACCTCCCTGACCAACGCCCTTCTTCCCCGATTGCTCAGTTTGGCCGGGAGGCCAGCTCTAGGAAGAGTCTTGGTGGTTCCAAACTTCTTCCATTTAAGAATGATGGAGGCCACTGTGTTCTTGGGGACCTGCAATGCTGCAGAAATGTTTTGGTACCCTTCCCCAGATCTGTGTCTCAACACAATCTTGTCTCGGAGCTCTACAGACAGTTCCTTCGACCTCATGGCTTGGTTTTTGCTCTGACATGCACTGTCAACTGTGGGACCTTATATAGACAGGTGTGTGCCTTTACAAATCATATCCAAATCAATAGAATTTACCACAGGTGGACTCCAATCAAGTTTTAGAAACATCAAGGACGATCAATGGAAACAGGATGAATAAGAAGGTAACGTAAAAGAAATGTGGAAAAATTCAAGGGGTCTGAATACTTTCCAAAGACGTGCACGCACGCTCTCCCTCCAAGACCTGGGTCAGCCACAGTCACATATATATGCATGTACCGCAGGGCAGCTCTCTAAGCCCTCTACTGGTTTTCTTTTTTTTACCAATGACCAGCCACTGGCATTACACAAAGCATGTGTGTCCATGTACGCTGATGATTAAACCGTATACGCATCAGCAACCACAGCTAATGAAGTCACTGAATCCCTTAACAATGAGTTACAGTCTGTTTTGGAGTGGGTGGCCAGTAATAAACTGGTCCTGAACATCTCTAAAACTAAGAGCATTGTATTTGGTACAAGTCATTCCCTAAGTTCTAGACCTCAGCTGAATCTGGTAATGAATGGTGTGGCTGTTGAACAAGTTGAGGAGACTAAATTACTTGGTGTTACCTTAAGATTGTAAACTGTCATGGTCAAAAGAAAGATGCTTTTTTAACACCACATTCCACAGGCTCTAGTTGTATCTTATCTTGATTATTGTCCAGTCATATGGTCAAGTGCTGCAAAGAAAGACCTAGTTAAGCTGCATCTGGCCCAGAACAGAGCAGCACGTCTTGCTCTTCATTGTAATCAGAGGTCTAACATTAACACTATGCATGAAAGTCTCTCTTGGCTAAGAGTTGAGGAAACACTGACTGCCACTTGTTTTCATAAGAAACAATGTGTTGGAAATTCAAAATTGTTTGCATAGTGAACTTACACAAAGCACTGACACATACACACACACATACACCCCCCACCAGACATGCCACGAGGGGTCTTTTCACAGTCCCCAGGTCCAAAACAAATTCAAGGAAGTGTCCAGTATTATACAGAGCCATGACTGCATAGAACTCCCTTCCATCTTATATAGCACAAGTGAACCGCAAAGCTGGTTTAAAAAACAAATAAAGCAACACCTCATGGCACAAGGCCTCTCCCCCATGTGACCTACTTGTTGTGTATATGTACTGACATGTATGTGTAACCGCTCGATGGGCGCACACACACACACACACACACATTAATGCTTTTAAATTGTCAAGTCTTTTGTCTCAAATGTCTTTTTTGTTATGTGTCGTACCTCAGTCGAACCCCCAGTAAGACCCCAGTGGGACCCCCAGTAAGACCCCAGTCGAAACCCCAGTCGGAACCCAGTAGGACCCCAGTCGCACCCCAGTGAGACTAGCTGTCGTCATAGAAGATCCTAAAAATTAAATCAAACTAGCTAACTCCATGGTGAAGGACGTCTCTGCTGAAATCCACCAAAGGACTGGTGCAGAGACCATGCTTTGTGGAATTCAGGTCCGACTATATGAATAAAATGTGTTATGAAACGCTTACCTTGTACCTATGTTTGTCCTTTAGTTGCGTGCCTTTCTTAACTGAAATCCATACTTTTTCAAGTATGGACGCTAATCAAATAAAACCACCGACTGTTTGCCCATTGCTGTTGCTCTAAGATGGCAACTCAGCGCAAATTAGCATTTGACAATTGAATCTCAACAAGGAAATAGTCGGTGGATGTTTTTGAATAACGTTTATTGAAAAAGTATGGATTTCAGCTAACAAAGAAAGGAACACAACTACAGAAGACAAACACAGGTACAAGTTAAGCGTTTCATAACCTTTTTTTATTTTATTGAAAAAATAAATATTTTTTTTTTAAGTATTGACCTTGGGGGAATCGATGTAGTCATTGCTGAATTCCACAAAGCCTGATCTCTGCTTCACTCGTTGGTGGATTTCATCAGAAACTTCCTTCACCATGGAGTGGAGTTTAGTCAGCTAGTTATATCAAAGCAAGTCGGTGTGTGTGTGTGTGTGTGTGTGTGTGTGTGTGTGTGTGTGTGTGTGTGTGTGTGTGTGTGTGTGTGTGTGTGTGTGTGTAGGGAGCTGAAGGCCTGCAGCCAAGTCATCATTATGAAGGATTAAACAAACAGCAACAACAGGTTATCAGTCCGTGGGGACATGTAGTGTAACAGCTCACCTGTTTGATGTAGTCTATGAGGCTGGGGATGCTCCCCATCTCTAACTTCACCTTGTCCAGAGGTTCCAGCCACTGACTCAGCTCTGGAACACAACACCAACACTGAGAGGATCACTTAGTGTTGCAGTTCACCTTGCAAGGAATTCTGAATAGTAGTTTAACACGTTTTTTTGGGGGGTACTTTTCTCCCCAATTTCGTAATATCCAATTGATAGTAACAGTCTTGTCCCATCGCTGCAACTCCCCTGCGGACTCGGGAGAGGTGAAGGTTGAGAGCCATGTGTCCTCCGAAACACGACCCGCCAAGCCGCACTGTTTCTTGAAACACCGCTCGCTTAACCCGGAAGCCAGCCGCACCAACATGTTGGAGGAAACACCGTCCAGCTGGCGACCGAAGTCAGCTTGCAGGCGCCCGGCCCGCCACAAGGAGTCGCTAGAGCGCGATAGGACAAGGAAATCCCATCCGGCCAAACCCTCCCCTAACCCGGACGACGCTGGGCCAATTGTGCGCCGCCTCATGGGTCTCCCCGTCATGGTCGACTGGGACACAACCTGGGATGGAATCCGTCGATGCAGTGCCATAGACCGCTGCGCCACTCGGGAGGCCTTCAACACATTTCTAAGGGGTGATGGGTAGGGCTATGTCATTACAATGATAGAGTTGGGTGTAGAAGTATTTTTAAAATGAAGGTTTAGGGACCACCAGTTCACCCACTGTTGATAAGGTTGGTTTGGCGTTATAGGTCAGAGGTTAGGGGTTAAGGTTGGATACCAACCTGGCGTTGTTATAGTCAGGGGTCAGGAGCTACGCACCCTGTAGTTTAGCGTTGGTGTCATCAGCCTTGGCCAGGATGAGTAGAGGAGCAGCGTGTTGTTCCATCGTACGGAGATCATTGGAGTTCTGAACCACCATCAGCACCAGCATACACGCATAGTTATAGGTCACCGCCTTCCGGGCCTTGGCCTCCCCGTGTCCGTCCTTGCTGTGGTGCTGCAGCAGCGTAACCAGACAGGAGAGGTTGTTCTCCAGGCTGAAGACGTGGGCCACAGCGCTCCTCCCAGTCTGTGTGAAGGTGATGAGGTAGAGGGCATGGAGCATGCTCAGTACCTCCGCACTGTCCCCCTCCTCTAGCCCCACCCCTCCCTCCCCGCCGGCAGTCACGTGACTCATCAGCTCAGACACGCTCTGGAGGGCATGCAGCGCCTGCATCAGCCACACCCCCAAACCCTCTTCACCCAATCCGGGGCCCGAGAACCCGCCATCGCCCCCAGTGACCATAGGCTCCTCTCCCTCAACCTCGGCGACGGTTGCTAGGAGGCGGAGCAGCAGGTTGGTAGGCGTGGGCTGGGCCAGCATGAAAAGCAGTCCTGATTGGGTGAGAGACAGAAAGTGCAGGACATCCCTGACGGCGTGAGTGACACCTGTATGCCCCGCCGCCACTGCTGCTGACAACGCCACCGCCGAGCTCTCCAGGAAGTGACATGCATGCATGTACCTGTGGGGTGTGGGGGAGAGTTATTAGTACAAATGTCTGTCTGTCTGTCTCTCTGTGTGTGTGTGAGAGTGAGTGAGTGAGTGAGTGAGTGAGTGAGTGAGTGAGTGAGTGAGTGAGTGAGTGAGTGAGTGAGTGAGTGAGAGAGAGAGAGTGAGAGTGAGAGAGAGTGTGTGTGTGTGTGTGAGTGAGTGAGTGAGTGAGTGAGTGAGTGAGTGAGAGAGTGAGAGAGAGAGAGAGAGAGAGAGAGAGTGTGTGTGTGTGTGTGTGAGTGTGTGTGTGTGTGTGAGTGTGAGTGTGTGAGTGTGAGTGAGTGAGTGTGTGAGTGTGAGTGAGTGTGTGTGTGAGTGTGTGAGTGTGTGTGTGTGAGTGTGAGTGTGTGTTGTACCTACCTGTACAGTGTAGGGTAGGGGTCGTCTCTCTCCTGTGGACCAGTAATACGTGCGGTTGTAGGGAAGGCCTTTCCAGGGGGCTGGACCATGGTGTGGGGGGCGGTCTCTAGAAGGTGATGTAACTCTTCTAGAACCCCAGCCAACCTATCCAGCTCAGCCTCGCTGACAGGGGAGGGGCCTAATGATGTCTCCTCCTCCATGGCTATGTCAGGCTCCTCCCCTCATCCTGAAATATAACACTGATCATTCTTATATACTGATATACTGTAGTAATTATATGGACAGTAGAGCCTCAGTCATAGAAACCCCATAGTTCCACACTGAACTGGGAACTGGTTATGAAATGGGAAACTTTATCAGACCCAAATGACTGTTCTTAAAACGCAGATCTCCAGTCAGTGTGTGCTTACCTGCAGAGGCTCGCTCCAGGCTGCCGCTGTCCTCTGCAGGTCAGTCATAACCTCATAGGCGTGGCCTTTCTGCAGAATGGCGTTGCCCGCGGTTACCACCCGCACGGTTTCCTCCCCCAGGAACAGCTGCACCAACCGCTGCGGGGACGGACACACACACACACACACACACACACACACACACACACAACCTCAGTTAGAAACACACGCAGCCTCTCTATTATAAGGTCTTCATGTGTACCGTATGTCTATGGCCCCTCTCACCTGGTATCCACTCCTCTCCATCTCCCCCTCCTGTAGGAAGGCCTCCACACCAGCAGGGGCACTGGTCAGAGCATCCAGAGCCCTCAGGATACACAGCTTCAGCGTGGACGACACATGGTCCACCTGGAGCAGCTCTAGTAGGAGCTCCAGGGCTCCCTCGTGCAGCAGCGCAGTGAGGCCCTGTGGGCACTCGGCCAAGCAGGAAGCCAGCTTAGCTCCAGCTTTCAGCTGCCTGAGGTTTAGAGCAATGGGTTGGGTCAGAGCTATCTCCATACTAAGACCCTGGAGAGCCCATTGGACCAGAGCTCCAATAGGCTCCTCCCATTCCCCCTGTCCAATCAGAAAGCCCAGCCCTCTAGCGAGCAGCCCTGATGCCTGCTCTAGGGCCGTGACCCAGCGGGAGTCACGGTCCTCTCCTATCCCAGCCAGGAGCTCTCTCATCTGGGCAACAACCTCAGCCTCTGCCCCTTCTCCACCTCCAGGCCCCTGTGGACCAACACACACAGCCCCCCTAGCCCTCTCCAGCTGGGAGTCGAAGCGGGTCTTGTAGGGAGGGGTGAAGTAGAGCAGTGGGCGTAGCTCTCTTCGTAGGGGTCGTACTGGACTGGGGGCACAGAGGCCAGGTCTTCAGGGGTGTAGTCAATGTCAAAACTGGGCAGCTTAAAACTCCCATTGTCCAAGTCATCCTCATCACTACTGATCTGCTCATAACCATCATCACCTGGAGGAGGAGGGAGGGAGGGTGAGTGAAGGAGAAATATTGTAAAACAACAAAAACAAACACAGAAAAGAAAAGACCTCACAACACTCACATAAGTGCTAAAACATGAAGAACATGATGAAATGACAGTTCACTCAACCAAGAGTTAAGAATGAGAGAGAATCACAGCACACAGGCACAGTTAGTTTGTCATGCAAGGGGATCTGATACTACAGCAGCAACAGCCATGGCTCTAAGCCTTATGATTACAACTGGTTAGGCTGGTTGGAATGGCACTGAGCAGGGTTGGGGTTGAGGGGTCTGAGCAGGGTTAGGGTTGAGGGGTCTGAACAGGGTGTAGGGTTGAGGGGTCTGAGCAGGGTGTAGGGTTGAGGGGTCTGAACAGGGTGTAGGGTTAGGGTTGAGGGGTCTGAACAGGGTGTAGGGTTGAGGGGTCTGAACAGGGTGTAGGGTTAGGGTTGAGGGGTCTGAACAGGGTGTAGGGTTGAGGGGTCTGAACAGGGTGTAGGGTTAGGGTTGAGGGGTCTGAACAGGGTGTAGGGTTGAGGGGTCTGAACAGGGTGTAGGGGTTGAGGGGTCTGAGCAGGGTGTAGGGTTGAGTGGTCTGAGCAGGGTGTAGGGTTGAGGGGTCTGAGCAGGGTGTAGGGTTGAGGGGTCTGAGCAGGGTGTAGGGGTTGAGGGGTCTGAGCAGGGTGTAGGGTTAGGGTTGAGGGGTCTGAGCAGGGTGTAGGGTTAGGGTTGAGGGGTCTGAGCAGGGTGTAGGGTTGAGGGGTCTGAGCAGGGTCTAGGGTTGAGGGGTCTGAGCAGGGTGTAGGGTTGAGGGGTCTGAGCAGGGTGTAGGGTTGAGGGGTCTGAGCAGGGTGTAGGGTTGAGGGGTCTGAACAGGGTTAGGGTTGAGGGGTCTGAGCAGGGTTAGGGTTGAGGGGTCTGAACAGGGTGTAGGGTTGAGGGGTCTGAGCAGGGTGTAGGGTTGAGGGGTCTGAGCAGGGTGTAGGGTTAGGGTTGAGGGATCTGAGCAGGGTGTAGGGTTGAGGGGTCTGAACAGGGTGTAGGGGTTGAGGGGTCTGAGCAGGGTGTAGGGTTGAGGGGTCTGAGCAGGGTGTAGGGTTGAGGGGTCTGAGCAGGGTGTAGGGTTGAGGGGTCTGAGCAGGGTGTAGGGTTGAGGGGTCTGAACAGGGTGTAGGGTTGAGGGGTCTGAACAGGGTGTAGGGTTGAGGGGTCTGAGCAGGGTGTAGGGTTGAGGGGTCTGAGCAGGGTGTAGGGTTAGGGTTGAGGGGTCTGAACAGGGTGTAGGGTTGAGGGGTCTGAGCAGGGTGTAGGGTTGAGGGGTCTGAGCAGGGTGTAGGGTTGAGGGGTCTGAGCAGGGTGTAGGGTTGAGGGGTCTGAACAGGGTGTAGGGTTGAGGGGTCTGAGCAGGGTGTAGGGTTGAGGGGTCTGAACAGGGTGTAGGGTTGAGGGGTCTGAGCAGGGTGTAGGGTTAGGGTTGAGGGGTCTGAGCAGGGTGTAGGGTTAGGGGGTCTGAGCAGGGTGTAGGGTTGAGGGGTCTGAGCAGGGTGTAGGGTTGAGGGGTCTGAACAGGGTGTAGGGTTGAGGGGTCTGAGCAGGGTGTAGGGTTGAGGGGTCTGAGCAGGGTGTAGGGTTGAGGGGTCTGAACAGGGTGTAGGGTTGAGGGGTCTGAACAGGGTGTAGGGTTGAGGGGTCTGAGCAGGGTGTAGGGTTGAGGGGTCTGAACAGGGTGTAGGGTTGAGGGGTCTGAGCAGGGTGTAGGGTTAGGGTTGAGGGGTCTGAGCAGGGTGTAGGGTTAGGGGGTCTGAGCAGGGTGTAGGGTTGAGGGGTCTGAGCAGGGTGTAGGGTTGAGGGGTCTGAACAGGGTGTAGGGTTGAGGGGTCTGAGCAGGGTGTAGGGTTGAGGGGTCTGAGCAGGGTGTAGGGTTGAGGGGTCTGAGCAGGGTGTAGGGTTGAGGGGTCTGAGCAGGGTGTAGGGGTCTGAGCAGGGTGTAGGGGTCTGAGCAGGGTGTAGGGGTCTGAGCAGGGTGTAGGGTTAGGGTTGAGGGGTCTGAGCAGGGTGTAGGGTTGAGGTGTCTGAGCAGGGTGTAGGGTTAGGGTTGAGGGGTCTGAGCAGGGTGTAGGGTTAGGGTTGAGGTGTCTGAGCAGGGTGTAGGGTTAGGGTTGAGGTGTCTGAGCAGGGTGTAGGGTTAGGGTTGAGGGGTCTGAGCAGGGTGTAGGGTTAGGGTTGAGGGGTCTGAGCAGGGTGTAGGGTTAGGGTTGAGGTGTCTGAGCAGGGTGTAGGGTTAGGGTTGAGGGGTCTGAGCAGGGTGTAGGGTTAGGGTTGAGGGGTCTGAGCAGGGTGTAGGGTTGAGGGGTCTGAGCAGCATGCCAGAGCACACACACACTGTCTGAGCCCCCCTACCTTCCTCCATCTCTTCCTCCTCCTCACCCTCATCCTCCTCCTCTTCCTCCTCCTCATCCTCAGGGGCGCTACACTCCGTCCGTGCATCGTCCTCTTCTTCCGGCTCTTCCTCCTCTTCCTCCTCCCCCTCTTCCTCAGGCTCGGCGTCTGAGTAGGGTTCGTCGGCAGGCAGTGAGCTGCGCTCAGGTGAGACGGGCTCCAGGTAGTCCTCCCCTCTTTCAGTCGGCTCCGCCTTGGCCACTCCAACTGAGACAGTCACCATGGACACCACAGTCGGTTATCACGGCAACCAAAGATGGCATCAGGTATACACGGATACAAGCTGGCACAAATACATGGAAACGTTTCTTTTGGCAAGGTTAGCTAGTTGAATATACAGTATGAAATCTGTCCCTGTGAGATGAACATAGAGACGCAGAGAAGTGTGTGTGTGTGTTACCGGTCACTGGGACCGGCTCCTCATCATCATCATCTGGTGGGGGCGGTCCAGGAGGGGTGCGGGGGCCTCTGGGTGCTGGTCTGGGAGGACTGCCATTATGCTGCTCCTCCTTATCCCACTCTGAGACACACATAGTTTAGTCCACCTTGTGTTTTCCTTTTTGCCATGGAAAATATGATAGTATTGTGATAGTGGTATCCTGGCAACCCTAGTATGAGTCTTTACCCACCTTGTTTGATGATCCTCTTGAGGCCAGTCTGTTGTTGGGGGGGTGGGGGAGGGGGAGGTGGGGGAGAGTCCCGGTCGTGACCATGTGACCTTTCTGCTGTACCGTACACCGCCACCGTCAGACTGGTGTACCATCCACGCAGCACCAGACCATCTGTGTTCACCTACACAACACACACACACACCATTACAAACACACAGCGACACACACAACACCGTTCACCTGTAGAGAGAACAGTGACCTTCTACAGAGAGAGGGGGGAGGAGTCTTTACCTTTCCATTGGGCCTGAAAACGATGGACTTGTTTTCGTCATATTCAAAACTGTAAGGACGAGCCAGCGAGAGAAAGAGAGACAGAATTATTACATTTCCATTAGTAGTGGAGCAGGCTACAGTAGAGGGGCTGATGTACTGCAAGTTCTCTCTCAGGTGAACAACAACGGCCTGTGAGCGCTTGTCTAACATTAGGTTGTGCCTGTGTTCTCTGTTGGAATGCTCGATGTGGCATTCTGGGTTCTACAGTCTGTTGTGTGTGATTCAGCAGGTGCAGCAACAGGGCTAAGTTTCTGGCGACCCGTCTCAGAGTGAACAAGGACTAAGACAGTCGTCACAGATCGGTCTCTGCCCTGACAGGTTCTACAGGTGAGACTTGAGCTCTCAAATACTTTTATAGACACATTCTGGGAAGTGAAAAAAAGGGAGGGGCGGGAGAGAGAAATAGACAGATACTGGGAGGGCAGGAGTGACAGAGAGACAGAGGAAGAGGTAGAGAGAGAGGGATACAGACAGAGAGAGACAGAAGTAGAGAGAGATACAGACAGAGAGAGAGAGGTAGAGAGAGGGATACAGACAGAGAGAGACAGAAGTAGAGAGAGAGGGATACAGACAGAGAGAGAGAGGTAGAGAGAGGGATACAGACAGAGAGAGACAGAGGTAGAGAGAGGGATACAGACAGAGAGAGACAGAAGTAGAGAGAGAGGGATACAGACAGAGAGAGAGGTAGAGAAAGAAGGATACAGACAGAGAGTAGTAGAGGTATATTCGAGAACCACTCTTTGGAAACAAGTGCTTTAATTAATACTTTTAAGTGCTATCCTCTGGGTCCACATTGTACATTTCTGTTGTATATGTATTTTACACAAATACATTCAATTCAAATAGAATGTACAAAGTGTTACTGACCTTCCCAGTCTGTGGAAGCAGGCGCTGCTGGGTTTAGTGAGGTTGTTGAAGAAAAGCTCCAGCTGGAAGGAATGAGGCGATGTCTCCCTGGAAACACAGACAGGAACAGGATATGACATCACCACTCAGCCCCCCTTTCAGCCACATGAGAGATCCCATCTGTCCGGTTACGATTACCTCACAAATCACCCAACTACCCCGGTGAGAATGAGGCCAAACTGAACATTACAGCTCTGGGGCCTCATTTATCAATATTGCGTAGAAACTTCTATAAAATACTTCGTACGAACGGAATTTAGAATGTTGGTACACATTGATAAATCACACTTTTTCTAACAATCCTACGAGCTTCATGCGTACACCGGTAGGAGATTATCGTTGATAAATACCAAATGTTCTCAGCCTCAGTGCTCGTGCACGACCTTGGCTATTTGCATTTTGAAACGCCCCCAATTAATCATACATGGTCAAAATCATCCCTTTAAAGCCCGTGGGGAATATACCACACCATACCAGGACATACAATGTTGCAACCAAAGAAAGCTAAGAAAATAGGAGGTGCTGGTATCAGAGACTGAGTACAACCAAAATGTTTTATTTGTCTCTCAGTTGTGGCTTGACCAGTAAAACCATTAAGACAATGAGTTGCTTTAGCAATGGCAAATCTAATTCAAATGAGTAGACTACAGTCAGGAATAAGCCATCCATCCTCAACAGCTCCTTCCTGTAGGCGTATAGGCCTTCATTGGCCACCACATTCAGCAGTGTCTTCTGTCCATCACATAAATGATCACCTGCACATTAAGGGGAAGCCTTTTCTGTTCACATAGTTCAACTCGTTTTGGGATGGTGCTTTTATGGCTATGTGGGTGCCGTCTATTGCTCCATTCGTATTTGGGAACCCATTGATGGCAAAGAAACCCCTCTTGACTTCAGCCTGTTGGGTGACGGTGTAAGGAAATTGTACGTTACAATTTGATTGCATCCAAAACACTGTCTCATCGATGCTGTGAGATGCCGATCGGCAAGCTCCTGATGCCAAAAACCTGAGGGTGGACAGCACTTGGATGTGCACCGGAATGGCATGCGGTTGCCTTTTTAAAGTAAGTCTTAAGTCCTCACAAAAATCCTAAAAGATTGGCTCATCAGATATAATTTCCCAAAACCAATCGGTACTTTCTGAGCAAGATCATACTACTGCACAGATACTACTGCACTGTTGGAGCAACGAACACAAGCATTTCACTACACCTGCAGTAACATCTGTTAAATGTGAAAAATTTGATCAACCTCTCATTTCATTTCCCATTATCTCAAGTCTTTTATCATATTTCAACAATGGTTTCACTTTCACACGTGCCTCTAATTTTGGCATCCCGAGTGGCGCAGCGGTCTAAGGCACTGCATATCAGTGCAAGAGGCATCACTACAGTCCCTGGTTCGAATCCAGGCTGTATCACATCCTGCCGTGATTGGGCATCCCATAGGGTGGTGCACAATTGGCCCAGCATCGTCTGGGTTTGGCTGGGGTAGGCCGTCATTGTAAATAATAATTTGTCTTAACTGACTTGCCTAGTTAAATATTTTTTTTTTTACAAATGACTGTACTTTATGTAAATTCTTATAGTTACAAATGCACTGGTGGTCAAATGATATGCCTGTCAAGATATGTTGCATGAATTCACAATGGAAATACAATGACATTGAAAAATGATTGAATTATTACTCCATCACAATTTCAGACATTTTCAACATATATTTCCCCCCATTCTACGCTTGACAGTTCCCTTACGCCTCGATCACACCGACAGCGTCATTGTGTTTCGGTACACTAGAAGTACATTCATTTCCAACGGAATGCTGCGTTTGCCTTGCAGAATTGCGCTACAGTGTGTTCTATGTGGTGCATACATTGGATTTATTGAATTTATGCATGAAATTGTATGGTTGACAGTTTGACATTAATGGTAGCAGAAGGTGAATGTTGAATTTAGTTGCACACATATCCAGATGACGCTGCGTTCCATTTTGCACAATGAGGCTGTAGGTGTGATCAAGGCATTATTCCACCACTTGGCACTGTGTGAGCACGGTCATGGCAAATGTTCATGTTGATAAATCGCACACTTTGCGTGGAAATGATCCCACTCATGGTTTACACACATATTTGTGCCTATGCATGATAGATTGAGGCCCCTGAAGTTCCCCTCATAAACATCCCAGTCTCAGATGTCACATGCACATAGCTAGTTGTATATATTTGTTTAGCTCTCCCTTATACACCTTGAATGATGGTTTCTTACCCGAATGCCCGGTTGTCTGGCAGGCTGGTGTGTGCTTTAATTCCAGGGGGAATGACACGCACCTCTGTGATCAGGACCCCACACGGGAACCGCACCACATCCACATTGGTCAGCTAGACAGAACACATTTGAATAATTTCACTGTAAGGCCTACCACATCCGTTGTAATCGGCGTATGTGAAAAATAAAATGTGATTAGATTTTTATTTAGACCATGCGCACAACAAAAACAGTCAGCACTTTTTGTGCCATACAAAAACAAAAGGGACAACTGGGAATTTCGTGTATTCATCTGCAGACAGTAATTGTAGGCTGTATCTGTAAAGATGAACAGTCTGAAAACTGTCTGTGTAACGTAAACATTGCGAGTCGCTAACTAGCAAGTAAACGTACACGTTAGCTGTGTGAGTAGCAAGCGGGTACACAATCTGCGCACACACCGTTACCGACTGTCCCGTTGTCCGTTATGGCTAGCTAGTTTCGCGTATCCCTATCCCCGCTCCAACTGTAGAAGAGACCACTGAATATAAGAACCCGTAACCTACTTAAAAACGTAATACCTTGCTAATAAACAATGCATCACACTTAGTTTGGAAGGACGATTTAGTTATTATGTATGGTGGCCACTGTGTTAGCATTAGCCTAGCCGTAGTTAGCTAGCTAACTGGAATCTCAGCAAAGTACACTCCTGGGATAAAATAGCAAGTGGTATTAACAAATTTAGCTACCTCTGCACTCTGATGTTTGAATGTATCCAGAAAAAGTAGCTCCGTTAAAGTGTCCCCCGCCATGTTTTTCTGTTTTCACTTGGGGTAAACTTCCGGATCTAGCCACAACGGTTTCCGGGTTTTAAAACCCGACGGCAAGCAGTTCTGTAAAGACAGACCCCGAATCAGTTTAAACCTAATTTGTTTCCAATGAGTAACAACACAAACTGATCTGAGGTCGGTGCATAGTGGAGAGTTCATCCAATATTATTCAGGCTTCTGGCAATGGCACTCTCATAATAAGTTATACAAGATGCCGTAATAAAACAGGCAATAGCCTGACTTTGAATATTTGATATATGTATTTTACAATAGCCTAAATGAAAACAATGGATCTACATATTTTTCATCACTGTTTATTTTTAAATAGGCCTTAGAAACTTTATTGTAATGATGTCACTGATTTGCCACGATTGGCTGGTCTCAATATTTTCTCAGCAGTAGCAGAAATGCAGAAAACAACATTATGTTACATTACATTGTTTTCAATAACATTTCCCACTGCAGCCTATATGCCAAGGGTAGCATTTGGAAATAGCCTATGCACTCGTCTACTCATGAATAGAGATAAAAACTAGGCAATGATCAGTTTGTATACTAGTATATGAGATTGTTGTTCTTCTCATGTATGTTGTTCAGGTCGGGCCGATGGGTTTGTCGCGATGCCGTGCCACGTCCTTGTTTGAAAGCACCAATAGGGACAGCACTCAGAAAGAGAACGGGTGTATTCATTACCGAAACCGTTAACAGGTTAAGAACCAAACGAAAGCAAACAGAGGAAACAAGAGTTTCTATTGGACAAATGCAGTTAGGTCCCTCTCCGTTTCGTCCCGTTTGCTTCCGTTTAAGAAGCGCTTTGTAACAGAATCGGCGTAATGAATACGCCCCATGCAGGTAGCTACCTGGGTCACGTGGTCCGCAGCGCACACAGGTAGGTGCATCACAAAAAAGGAACATTCAGCCATTACACTGCGATGAGGTGTGCCGGAGATTTTGCATAGATTATCAAGCAATCAAGAAGCCACTAAACATATCTGGAGTTGCTGAGCACACCTTTGCGCATAGGTGTCTGGGTGTGGGTGGCTGGATTCTTTGGGTTCTATACTGTTCTGGGGGTGTAGCTGTAGGTTATTTTCTATTACTTTGGGTGTAATTAGAGTAGTTTATCTTTGTATTTATCCTGAAAATGACGGCTCAGGTAGACTACCTGGCGGTGTTGTTCACCACCACATCTGGTGCGAGCGGAGACCTCTTGGGTTCGGACGAGACGGAGCTCGAGCAGTTGGTGTGGCAGCTCGTGGACTTGAAGAACAAAAAGGTCATCTTTAAAATATAGACGACCACCTTTCTTCTGTTTATGAGGTCTAATGACAAAACTGATCATAAGTGTGCCATAAATCGGCTACTCCATTCTGCATATTAAAGTGTGTTTTTTAAGTGTACACATGCCTATAGCCTATGAAAATGTACATTTGATAATGACGTTGTTATTTTAAATGTACTGAAGTGTGTGTGTTTTCTCTCTGGTCCAGTTGGGAAAGGTGAATGAGGTGTTAATACGGCCTGAGCACTCGGACCTGGCAGAAGATTGTCTGGGGGAGAGAGAAGACAGCGAGGAGTCTGTCTCTACAGTCACAGGCTTGGAGCACGCGCTAAACCTGGTACAGACAATATCTGTTGTCTCTTGATTTTTTATGAAATACATTTTTGACCTCATCAGATTCTACTTTGTCATCCATTCATCCTTCACTCGAAATCAGGGGCACCGATGCATTGATTGGAGTTTTATAACAATTGATTGTTTCTTTAGGCCTTGATCCTGGGATATCTAATTATGATTGGCTAATAATTAATCATCGTTTTCGATCCCTATAGATTTGATGGCATTTTACTTGACAGCCTGAGGGACAGTTGCAAAAGTCTAATGAGTGATGAGGTGTGGATCTTTAGAGCTTAGTAATGCAAATGACCACCCAATTTGCATAATGAGGATTATACAACTAGCAGCAATTAAAGTGCTTGTTCTCTGGGTGGTTATCTGAACCAAAAATATAAACCATACATAGACAAAAGACAATAGACAGACATACACACACAAACAGTGATGACATCACCCCACAAATCGTTTCCAGCCACTCGAAAGTAACAACCAGCCATTCAAGTGGGACTTTATCACAAGCATTAAGGTGTAAGCCTATATTTGGATGTTTTTGTAAATATTTTGTCTTCATGGTAATACTGAGTCTACCTTAATGGAAACATTAAGGTAGACTCAGTTTAAATAGTCTATAAACAGCGTTAATAGGTGGTTTATTAGTGAGTAATAAACAGTTATAACTCATTGGTTGAAATTGTATACTGTGGTCAACGTTTTGGCGCTTGCTGAATAATGAGATTATAAATGGCTGCATTGTTATTCATCATCACCAGAATAATGATCACACTTTCAACCAATAAAATGTTAGTGGATTTTCAATATTACCAGTGAGTTGTTCTGTAACTGTTTATTACAGATGTATTATCTGATCTTGATTTAAAGAGTTTACATTGTAGCTGATCTCTTCCTGTGTTTTAAACAGTTCCATCTGAGATTGACCAATGAGGTGAACAGCTTGGGCGCGGGCACGTCAGTGTGTGTGTGTACAGACGGGCAGCTCCACATTCGCCAGGTTCTCCACCCCGAAGCTGCGGGCAAGGTAAGGGTACAGGCTGGCAGGGCGGGGTGCACAGTTACCTCCAGCAGAAACATTTGGTGTTCACAGAACCATAAAGAAATATGTTATGTCAGCTGTTCTGGCAAGATCCTGCTCTACATGATGTTGAAATGGGAGGTTGTCTTGACATATTGTCTTGGCTTTGTTTGAACATGAACGCACACACACACACACACACACACACACACACACACACACACACACACACACACACACACACACACACACACACACACACACACACACACACACACACACACACACACACACACACACACACACACACACACACACACACACACACCGTTCTCCTATTACATCTTGAGCCCCCCTCATCTAGTATGATATACAGACCCATGGGGAACCTAACTTTATTGACATGAGTAAATATGTAAATGAGGGTAGTAAACAGACAGCGTAGCTCCTGATACGACCCAACACCTAACAGCTGCCAATGGTAGGCTGCACATGTTCTCTTCCTCCTCTCTACTGTTCAATCAATAATAATATGGTCAGAAGGTTTTTAAAGGGGCATACTACAGTATATTTGTTCCGTGCAAGACTCAAACTCTGGTGATCCAAGCACATGCCACAGTCAGTTCCCCTGGGTTAATGTATGGGACTTTACCCACTGGGCACACACTGGTTGAATCAACGTTGTTTCCACGTCATTTCAATAGAATTACGTTGAACCAACATGGAATAGACGTTGAATTGCCGTCTGTGCCCAGTGCGTAATATCTGCAGTTGTCTTCCTCTGCAGAACCTGGCACTGCCAGAATGTTTCAACTCCTTTTTTGACCTGAGGAAAGAGTTCAGGAAGCACTTCCCCTCTGCAGACACCAAGAACCTGGAGGTGCAGAAAATGGCAGAATGTATCCTTACAACTGAGAAACACAGCGATGACACTCACAGCAATGACACTCACAGCAAAGACACTCACAGTAAAGACACTCGGTTCATTTTACACACACGCACACATGCACTAGCAGCATGAACCTACACTACAGAAGCAGTAAAGACACTCGGTTCATTTTACACACACACACACATGCACTAGCAGCATGAACCTACACTACAGAAGCAGGGTTCATGCAAATCATGAACCCTGCTTCTGTAGTGTAGGTTACATTTACATTTTAGTCATTTAGCAGACGCTCTTATCCAGAGCGACTTACAGTAGTGAATGCATACATTTCATAAATGTTTTCTCCGTACTGGTCCCCCGTGGGAATCGAACCCACAACCCTGGCGCTGCAAACACCATGCTCTACCAACTGAGCCACACGGGACCACAGGTTCATGCTGCTAGTGCGTGTGTGTGTGTGCTCGCGCACGCGCGTGCGTGGTTGTGAGAGAGAGAGAGCACGAGAGTGTGTGTGATACTGAAGTGAACACACTCCCACGGGGGAGGCGTCTGCAGGCCTCAGGGTGTTGGCTGTGGGACTAGAGGTTTTGAAATGCAAATAGAGACACAATTGACGTGTCTCACTGTATCTCCAAGAGGAACATGCTGTGTGTTGAGCCAACAGGACCAGCCCTACACACCTACCAGGAAGCAGGACTAACACACATGCACACACACCTTGCTTGTTCCTCCTGTAGTTTTCTCCTTGACCACGGTTTCATCAGCTCTCAATGTAACTGTGGAGCCAGTAGCCGTCTTGGATCCAACAGCCGTCCTGGATCCAACAGCCATCCTGGATCCAACAGCCATCCTGGATCCAACGGCCGTGTTGTCACCGGTCACAGCAGCACTGCAGGTCCAGACCATGGCCAACATCGTCCTAGCCCTGCTATTGGAACCCTTATGTGAGTGACACACTAACTTACACAAACTCTGACTTTTCTCACAATGTTGTCGTTGTTGCTTATCTTTGACTTCTGCTCTGGTCTTCTGTTTGTTGTAGGTCACACATTCTCAAACCCAGAGAGAGTCACTGAGAAGTTTGAAAGCGGCACTTGGTAACTAGACTCGTTAAGATAGATTAGCAGTAAGGTAGATGATATGATACTATTTATTGGTGTTCTTACATAGTTGGATGGAGCAGGTGAGTGATTTGATGCTAACTGGTGTGTGTGTGTGTGTGTCCGTGTGCACGTGTGTGTGTGTGTAGCAGTAAGATGGAGCGTGTGTGTGACAACACAGTGATCAGAGCGAGGGGGTTGCCGTGGCAGTCATCTGACCAGGACATCGCTCGCTTCTTCAGAGGACTCAACATTGCCAAGTATGTGTGTTCAGTGTCTAGTGGTGTGTTGTCTGTTGTGTTTGACTCGTTGCTGTTATGATGGTGTGTAGTGTATTGAAATTGTTTTAATAGCTGTAATGCTGTGTGTTGTCCAGAGGTGGCGCTGCGTTGTGTCTGAACGCCCAGGGTCGGAGGAACGGAGAGGCTATGGTCCGCTTCATCAGTGAAGAGCACAGAGACATGGCCCTGCAGAGACACAAACACCACATGGGCAACAGATACATAGAGGTCGTCTGTTAATAACCTATTATCAACCTATTACTAACCCTAACCAACGGTACATAGAGGTAACCTGTTAATAACCTATTACTGACCCTAACCCTAACCAACGATACATAGAGGTAACCTGTTAATAACCATTTATCAACCTATTACTAACCCTAACCCTAACCAACGATACATAGAGGTGACCTGTTAATAACCTATTACTAACCCTAACCCTAACCAACGATACATAGAGGTAACCTGTTAATAACCTATTATCCACCTATTACTAACCCTAACCAACGGTACATAGAGGTGACCTGTTAATAACCTATTACTAACCCTAACCCTAACCAACGGTACATAGAGGTAACCTGTTAATAACCTATTATCAACATATTACTAACCCTAACCAACGGTACATAGAGGTAACCTGTTAATAACCTATTATCAACCTATTACTAACCCTAACCCTAACCAACGATACATAGAGGTGACCTGTTAATAACCTATTACTGACCATAACCCTAACCAACGGTACATAGAGGTAACCTGTTAATAACCTATTATCCACCTATTACTAACCCTAACCCTAACCAACGGTACATAGAGGTAACCTGTTAATAACCTATTATCAACCTATTACTGACCCTAACCCTAACCAACGGTACATAGACATAACCTGTTAATAACCTATTATCAACCTATTACTGACCCTAACCCTAACCAACGATACATATAGGTAACCTGTTAATAACCTATTATCAACCTATTACTGACTATAACCCTAACCAACGGTACATAGAGGTAACCTGTTAATAACCTATTATCAACCTATTACTGACCCTAACCCTAACCAACGGTACATAGAGGTAACCTGTTAATAACCTATTATCAACCTATTACTGACTCTAACCCTAACCAACGGTACATAGAGGTAACCTGTTAATAACCTATTATCAACCTATTACTGACTCTAACCCTAACCAACGATACATGGAGGTGACCTGTTAATAACCTATTACTGACCCTAACCCTAACCAACGGTACATAGAGGTAACCTGTTAATAACCTATTATCAACCTATTACTGACTATAACCCTAACCAACGGTACATAGAGGTAACCTGTTAATAACCTATTATCAACCTATTACTGAGTCTAACCCTAACCAACGATACATAGAGGTAA